>NC_051224.1:15192500-15227500 GCF_015220715.1 Pygocentrus nattereri | reverse complement strand
GTTGTCACTCTGGCTTTGTAGATGTTGTCAGCTCTTGTCGCTCTTCAGCTTTACCAGTAAGCTCTTTTAACCTGTTCCTTATCCTGTTTTTCCTTGTCCTTGCCGTTTCTTTTTCTTCCAGTCTCCTCCTTTCCTTTGAAATGTCCTTCTACATTTATTCATTTGATTTTCAGCTGTTTATGCTGTAAGTTTCCTCTTCTCAGCTTGAATATGAAGCCTCCTCCAGCTCTCACTGCAGCAGGTGCCCAATCAGCGTCTGCCTCCCACTTACTCTCTTCTAGTACTCTCTCCCTCCCTCTTTCGCTCTCTACTCACTCCTTCTGTCTCTTTCTCTTCCTTATTTTTACTCTTCCTTGTTCATTCTCTTTCCCTTTCTTCCTGTTTTTGCTGTCTCTCTTTCTCTTACAGTTTCTTTCTTTCTCCTTCTTTCTATCCCCTTCCTTTTTCTTACTCTCTCTCTTTTTCCTCTTTTCTGTTTTTGTGCCTCTCATCTTTCTCTTCCCTCTTCAGTCAGTGGTCAGCTCTCTCTCTTTCCTGGCACCAACATTCCTGGATTTTGTATAAAATATCTTTATCAAGCAGCACATTGTCATATTTCTCTTAAATCAGTATAAAAAGCACCACTAATAGAGTAAAGACGCTGCTGTCTTTTAGTGTAGAACATGTTTAAGAATAAACGTCATAAAAAATTAAGAATAAAAAATATTACATAAAACTTGTGCTATATGAAGTGCCAACCTGCTAGACTTGAAAACAACACTAATAAGAAAATGATCAATTAGAACTGATTACAACATGAGTTTTTGTCTTTGCTGATTCTGTTGATAGAGAGGGTCTGTAACTTTTAGTTATAGTGCAGAAGTGAGACCACCTTCTCTCATTTCCATTCAAAATATTAAGTACAAGTCATTCATGTGGAGATGTTTCTGAGGAGATTAGATGTAAGATTATCCAATTGTTTAGTGGAGGAGAAACTCAAATGAAAAATTTAAAAATGGAGTTAAAAAAATGTTTTATAAAATGTATACATTATAGAAGCCCTGGTTGACCCCAAAAACTGTCATCAGATAAACAGCACTTTGTCTCTGAGAGAAGATCTGAAAAAAATCCACAGGTGTGTCTGTCCATCCTTCCCCTGTGAGAAGACAACTCAACAATATGAGTCTGAAAGGATGTGTAGCTGTCAAGAAGCTCTGAAAAAATGGCTTTGAATTGAAGAACATTTGCAAATCCAACAAAGACGCTGCTGGTGTACTCAGAATAATGAACTGACCACCCCAGAGTCCAGACCTCACTGAATGTGTAATTGAGATTATTTTGATCATGCGAAGAAAAACATGCATCCAACGTCTAAGACCTGAACTTTGGATCAGCGTATAGAGCAGTGTTGGAGAGTTAGGTAGTAAAGCAGAATCAGTAGAATAAAAGTCCTGCAGCTGACAGAAAGCTGTACAAACCCACAGTGCAGGATGTAGTCTTCAGAATTTTATTATGTCCTGTGTTGCAGTTCCTCTGTACAGTATAATACATCTCTGCCATCTTGTGGCCTCACAGAACATCACATAAGAACACAGCCTACACAGACAGCCAGCAAGAGGGAATTTAGGGTATTAACAAATAACAAAACAAACAAATAAACAAACAAAAAAACATTTTGACATTAGAACGTACATTTTCATATATTTGACAACAATGACATTTTTACAATGTAAAGTACATTCTATTTTTTTCATAAACAGATATCAGTGGAGAATCAAAGGAATAGTCCAACATTTTCCTCAAAAACCTCTTTATTCATTTTCCCTTTCCGATTTGGCTGTGAACAATGTGGTAATAAAGTAAGACACCGTAGAAAAAAAGTTTGGACACTCCAGATGAAATGACATGTTTTGTTGTTCTGCAAATTTTAGTGCTCAGTTTCCATTTATTTCTGGCTTTCACAGTGGAACTGAAAAATAAAAATATAATATTTCTGCCACATTTTATGCATTTTTTTTTTCAAATATGTTACATTCAGCAAATAAATAGTAACTGTGTATTTAAATGTGCAGAAGTGTGTTCTCTGTAGAGGATGTGTTCACTTTCTTTTACTTAGAAAATCAACAAAACCTGTCATTTGACTAGGGAGCCTAAACTGTTTACCACGACTGTATGTACAAGCAGATTAGGAGAGATAATTTTTAGGTTAGGATGCTGTCATGCTAAAACCTTAACTGGTTTATGCTAAAACTGGATGCTAATCCCAACGTGGTTGGGATAGTGTAGTGGTTAACATCTCTGCCTTCCACCCTGTAGACTGGGGTTCAATCCCCACCTGGGCAAACACCCTACACTATACCAATAAGAGTCCTTGGGCAAGACTCCTAACACCGCCTTGGCCTACCTGTGTAAAAATGATCAAATTGTAAGTCGCTCTGGATAAGAGCGTCAGCCAAATGCTGTAAATGTAAACTGCGTTTGTTAAGTTGGCTTTTACATCATTTAAAAATGTCAGCTGCTCTTCACATTGTGTGAACATTTCATGATGAATGGACCAACAGAAATGATCCAAAATGACCTGGAATAAAATCTTGTTACATTGTCACATATACAGGTTTACTTCTTCATTTCTTCTGTAAAGTTGTGGAGGTTTGATTATGACAGTAATGCTTTCGCCTACTGAATTAAACCATGTTAAAATGGTCAAAAGTGGCCAAAAAAGCACAAGATTAAACAAAGTGTCAAAATCAAACACTTGCATCAACTGAATGGTACTGGGAATGAAAAATAATGATTGAAAGTGCAGTTTCTTTCCTTCACTCTGCTTTGCTGGTCAGTGCAGATACAATCAAACAGTTTGAGTAGCAGCAGATGAAACAAAAACACGGTCCACTGCAAGGGCATTCAGTACAGTCTTTTACTTACATGCTTTTTAGCATTAACTGATTTCATGAAATTCTTTAATGCATGTAAAACAACACCTTTGAAAAAAACTTTTTAACTCTTTGAAAGTTGCTGCAAACGTGTGTTTCATGATCGGTCTGAGGTTGAAACCTTTCTTCACTAAACACCTTGTGTGCTAACAGTGTGCACCCCCTGCTGGAGCCTTTAGCCTGCCTGACGGCAGTTTCAAAATAGAATTCTGTGCAGGACTATTTTTTCAGTCCTGCTCCCCCCTGCTTCCACAGAAAACATCCTTTACCGCCCATGCAGTACTGTCAAGATGAAGGGACAACAATTTATTTTATTTTTTTTTACTAAACATGTGAAACTGAAGGTCATTTTCCATCATATCTTACTTTAGAAGCTCACATTTCACAAAACATCATTATAAACTAACAAAACATTGAAAAGTGATGTGCTTGTAATGTTGGATTATTCCTTTAATGATGAACAGCTAGTCTAGTGCATTGTGTCAGGTCTTTTAAAGCTCTGCTGCTTATAGGGCTGAAGGCTTCACTCAGTTTACTTTCTGTGAACTCATAGTGTGTAAGAGTCCCTGACCTCAGACTGCTGCATCAGATACTCCAATGGTCTCTCCAGGTCGAGTTTAACAGGCGAGTGGACGGTCTCACGGTCGTGTAAGGGAGGGCGCCCTTCGCCCTCTTCGTTTCTCCGGCCCATGGTGAGGATGCCCGCTGCCTGGTTGCGTGTGCCGTGCAGCAGGTGCTGTAGGCGGTCTTGGTAGCGGCTCTCAGCAGCTTTCCGTTTCCCCAGTGTGAGGATGCCTGCTGCAGCGTCACTGCTCACGCGCACCGATTTGACATCTGTGGAGTTACTGGCTCCCGTGTGGCAAAGCAGCCCGTACAGGCCGCAGGCACGAGGCCTCCGCTCACAGCAGCCAGCCATGCCTTCAGACGCATGCATCACCTGCGCAAACAGCACGAGGAACAGCAACACCTGCACAAGAAGAAAAGTAAAAATCCGATTCTGTGAGTGCTGTGAAATACTTAGAGTAAAAGTAGCTGTCAAGAACAAGCCGAGCAGAGGCATAGCTGACGGTTGACCGGGGTGGCTTGCACCACCCTGGAAAGAAGCATGGCCACCTGTCTGCTCCATTCTAGAGAAACTTACCAACTCAGAATGAGTGATAGGAACCAGACTTCCGACGAGTTAATGCTTTTAAAAAAATCCTCACAGAAAATTCCTAATTGAAAAGGTTCTAAAAAACGCTGGCTAATGCCTGATACACTGTTTTGCAACAGCTTTGAGAAAGTTTTGGCATAAAACACATTTTACATCTTTTTTTTTTTTATAAAGTTGTTTATATATATATATATATATATAATATATATATACACACACACACACACACACACACACACACACACATACAATTAGAGCCACATAGTATACATTGTGTAGATTTGGTAGGTTTGGTGAAGCTATATGGTGCTAGAAAAAATCTATGCATTTCAATTGATAATTAACTTTGTGTTTTCATTTTTTTCTTTGCACAGGTGGAGATAAAACAACCAGAAAGACAGCATGAGACCTCTTCAAGTTCAAGGAAACAGACAAAACAGACAAAAGAAAACACAAACTTCACTTTGGCTTTTCTTCATGAAATGCAGAATGTGTCAAAACTAAAATCAAAATGTTTACTTTCTCATTTCTTTTTCAAAGCGATCGGCTGCAAATCTGACAAAATTTAAATGAAAATGCAAAATAAATAAATCAACAACAAAGTGACTGTGATTACGTTTTCTTCATGGGCACGCTTAAAGTGGCAGAATGAAAAAGAAAATGAAAACGAACATCAGCGCCACCTGCTGGAGATTCACTTTTCATTTTCCAGTTTTTGATTTCTTTTTCTATCTGACCAACATGCAAATATATGTTAATACAAACTGCTTGAGCTATACTTAAGTTATGGAAGTGTATAATACAACATTGGGCCCACAGGTGGGACCTGAGCCTTGCAGATCTATATAACATGATTCAACTCTGTGAACACTTCCAACCTTGTTTTAAAATATATTTTCATACATATTTTAATAATAATTATAATAATAGTAATTAAATATTTCAGATTTAATTGCTTCATGTTAGAAAAAAAGTCATGTTCCAACCACTTGGAATAGATCATTCAGTAAAAGACATTCAAAGTGAACTGTGCTGAATTTAAAAGAATCTGAATACAAACTGAGGCCAAATGACTGTCCCTCATATATTCTAATACAGTCTTATTTTAAAAACTTAAAAATCCTACCAATGCTTATGATGTCCATGGTAGCGAGTGCCAGAAACAATTCATTGTAACATGAGTAAAACATCAAAGTGCAAAACGTTGTCAATAGCTGAACGCAGGACAGGTCACGCATGCGAGCAGGTCTTACCTTGGCTGTGGAGATGGTCATGTGCCTGACTGCGCCGTTGGGCTTGATGTGGGCACCTGTCATCCTAGGTTAAGGCTTTGAATTCTGTCCACTCTTCAATAGACACGATAGCCCTTTATATACAGACCCTCTGCTGCAGCCTTCATTGATAAGCTCATACAAAATTAGCTTAATAAAGACGAGCGCCTGATGCTGCCGTTCTGTTCCACCTCTTTTGTTATCGTGTTGCTCATTTAAGGTCAGATTGTTAGGTTTCTTATTGGAGTCGGTCATTAATGGACTAATTGGCGTGGATGGCTCTGTCGATGTATCCAGGGAGCTTCAAGGACAGTCCAGGAACAGCAGCATCGTATCTGCTCACACTTTGTTAGCGCGTGCCATTAGAATTAGCAGGTCAAGGACAATAACATAATTAGCAGCTAGTGTAAATAGGGCCAAGATTGAGGAAGGAGAGCCAAACAAAAAGGGCGCGGAGTCACCACAGCTGTGCAGAAGATAAAGGATAATGAGGAAACAGGAGAGAAGGCTTTTGTGTGGAGGAGAAGGTCAGAGAGCATTCAGAGATATTGACCGAATGACATATCACTGCCGTTAGAAATACTGATAGAACATTCTAATCAGGTTCTTTCACAAATGACCATAAAGGCCAGAGCACACCTAGCAAGCTAACTCCCAACAAACATTAAAAACTATGTATATTTGGTTGGGGATCCAAAAGCTCTGTAAAAAGTGGTTCTGCAAGGGATCTTTAGAAAAGACAAAGGTGGCATACTGTTGCTGTCCAAAGAAAATCAAGTACCTCCAAAACAGTTACTTCACAGGACAGAAAACATTCTTTACCTTCAATATATGTTAATGGAAAGAGCTTTTTGGGGCATTTCTATTGGTCCAATCATCACAAAATTCACACAACATAAAGGATAGCTGTCATGTTCAAATGATGCAGTAAAAATAGCAAAAAAAACGGAGATACATGATTTCCATTTGACAGCGGCGATATAGAACTGTGAACACTCAAAGAACCAGTTGAATGATTTAATGATTCTTTGTCTATGGTTCTTAAGATTTTTAATTGAATGGTTCATTTCTATGATGAAAAACAATCAAAGAGCCATTTGACTGGTCCTTTACAGCACCTAAAAGTCAAAAGCACATTTTTGGTACATTTTTTAGAACTGTTGTTGGAAAGTGGGGGGAGAAGGTTCTCTCCCTATTCAAGCTGTTCTAGACTTTTCCTCCTGGTTCACACTGTTTTAGAATGTTCTTCCTATTGACGCTGTTCTAGAATGTTCCATAATTTGCACTATTCTGTGATGTTTTCCCCCTTCTACATTGTTTTAGAAATGTTCTCCTATCATTTCCACTGTTCTAAAATGTTCTCCCTAAATTTACATAGTCTAAAATCTTTTGTCTTATTCATACCGTTCTACGAAAGTTCTTCCCTCATTCACACTGTTCTATAATGTTCTGCGCTCATTCACACAGTACTAGAATTCTCCCCTTGTTCACACTGTTTTAGAATGTTCTCTCCCATTCATACTGTTCTAGAATGTTCTTCCTATCCACACTGGTCTAGAATGTGTAATCTAGGCATAGATTTGTATATTGGGCATGTCTTTCTACCTTGTTTAACCTGCCATTTGTATGTGGTCGTTCTCCTCAGTCTACCTTCCCTTGGGTAACTCTAATTAGTTTCGGTCAACACTGATTTTAACTAACTAAAATCAACGTTCAGCCAGTTAAGTCAATTGTGGTTCTGTGGTGGCTAGACGCTGCAGTGACTGCTGTTGGGTTAAAATGTCAGCATTTGACAAGATGGTCCAGAGCAGTATTAAATGGTTTAAGATATTATTTTCTTATATTTCTTATATTATATTAATGTTTGTGCAACACAATATGAATTTGTTACAATTATGGCTTTGTGTTTTTTTTTTTTATTGAGTTAATTCACCTTGAGTGGTAAGATTTGTGTAAAGGCAGTGAATTTATTGCGGCAGAGCTCTCAATTACTTAACTGTATTGAGTTAGTACGACTATTACATATCAGTCCAAAGTCCTCAGTCTTTTTAAAATGAACAGAATGAATAAAGTTAGTACAATTTGCTCAAGCTACTGTGTGTACAACAATAAATATGGGAAATTATTTATAGTCAAAAGAGTTGAGCTGAAGTGAAGTTTATATGGTTTAAGGCATTTGGTTCTCACAAACCATTTGAGGTCACTTAACACATCGGGTTTTACAGTTTATTATCCATGTAATAAATTTGTTGGAAGAAAAATGGAATTTGTTCTTAGGCCTATTGGTTACTTGAGTATCCATCCATCCATCCATCCATGCAGCCATCCAGCCATCCAGCCATCCATTTTCTAAGCCGCTTCTCCGTCAGGGTCGCGGGGGGATGCTGGAGCCTATCCCAGCAGTCTTTGGGCGGAAGGCAGGATACACCCTGGATGGGTCGCCAGTCCATCGCAGGTACTTGAGTATCCACAGTAAGCAAATTATTTTAACCCATATTTGTGGTTGTCACTGCCCACTACTGGATTAAAGGTCTCCAGGGATGAAAATATTGTTTTGAAAAATGTAAAAAAAAAAAAAAAAAAAAAAAAAAAACCCAAAACAAATAACATGGTGACTGTAGTTCCAAAATATGTTTAAGGCTAAAAATCTAATCATTTGCTGTTGCTCTTTGATTCAGTATAGTGGTCAACAGGCAAACTATAAAGAAATGTAGAATTAGGCTTTTGACTTGAATTAATTGCTTAAAATTTAATATATGAATATATGAATATATGAATGGGCAGTCGTGGGCTGGAGGTTAGGGATCTGGCCCTGTGACCGGAAGGTTGCCGGTTCAATCCCCAGCGCCGACAGTCCATGACTGAGGTGTCCTTGAGCAAGACACCTAACCCCCAATTGCTCCCCGGGCGCCGTGGATAGGGCTGCCCACCGCTCCGGGCAAGTGTGCTCACTGCCCCCTAGTGTGTGTGTGGTGTTTCACTTGCATGGATGGGTTAAATGCGGAGATGGAATTTCCCCGGTTGTGGGATCAAAACAGTATCACAAATAACAAAAAATAACAAATAACAAACTATAAGTACAAAAACGTTGTATTCATATTGAAAGGTTCTAACTAAACATTCCTCCTGGACCATTAGCTGGAAGAAAACCTTCAAAGTAATAGTGCTCCTACTGTGTGATTACTAAGCTTAGTATATGTTTTTGTCCTGGTGGCATTTAGGTGAATGCCTTAAAAGGGTCATTTCAGTTTTGAAAAGAAAAAAAAACGTACAAATTTCAATGCTTGGAATGTAAACAAAGTCATTCAGAGTGTTTTGAAGTCAACTTGTTGATTGTAGAGGAACTTACTATTTTTCTATACAATGGCGAAGCTGGGAACCAAGGGTCACAGTGTCAACAACGCAGTTACAGCCATTTTATTTACTATTCAAAACGACCAGTGAATCTACATGTGTCTGATGAGTTTCTACACGTAATACGATAATGGTAAAATAGTGTTTATTCTAAAAATGTCTTCTTTTAGGACTGTTTTACTTTACACAGGGATAGGATGTAAACGTGTACAAATATTGGGAATACAAATTCAGAATCCAGATATTAAGTATCTGTATTCAGTCAGTTTTCAGTAAACAGTTTCCGTTTATCTTAGGTGAATACTTTTAGAATACATACCCACTAAATCTAAAAAAACTATACTTATGTATATATTTTTGAAGTTCCTGCCAAAGCCTGAGCAGACTGATAAATCAATGTTGGTTATTAATGTCAGTGTTACTAATCTTTTCTGATCTTATTCTGTGATGTTTTCCCCCTTCTACATTGTTTTAGAAATGTTCTCCTATCATTTCCACTGTTCTAAAATGTTCTCCCTAAATTTACATAGTCTAAAATCTTTTGTCTTATTCATACCGTTCTACGAAAGTTCTTCCCTCATTCACACTGTTCTACAAAGTTCCCCCCTCATTCACACTCTGTTTCAATTTCACACAAATTCAGAATCCAGATATTAAGTATCTGTATTCAGTCAGTTGTTGTTGTGTGAAATTGTTCTGCACAATTACCTTTTACTTCAGCAGATAAAAGAATGGTAGCACTGACACATTTTAAAGAGACGTGGATCAAGACGTCTATTCCCTAGAAGTCCATGTTAATTTCACCAAGATGGTGAATCAAATTCTAAAATTCTTTTAAATAAGTTGGTCAGATAAAACATTGGAAATCTTTTCTTTATACTTTTGTCAGTTAAAATAGATACAAGAGAATGAACAAATCACACATTCTTGTTTTATCACATTTTACAAAATGTCCCAACTTTTCTGGAAACAGCGTTTGTATTTTCAGGATTGGGACTTCATGCTCACATCAAATATCTCATAGAATGACACGTCACTGTTCATTCTCACGGTGCACTTTTGTTTTCTTCAGTCTCAGTCCACTCACCCTTAACCGTCTCTGCATAACAGTTTAAAGAACAACTCAGAGAAAGATGACCGTCATCTTAGGCATCCATAAGGAAGATAATTCCAGGCTTTGGACACTGTGGACAGTTTCTCTCAATGATCTTGTTAAAGCATTAAAGCAGTGACCTCTGCCTCACCTGTGAAAAACAGAAATCAAGCATTTCTCTGTTTTAGCCTGTAACCTTAAACATCCTGTGCACTTTTAATTCAATTTAACTGTTGTTACTGCTATCATCTGTTGTTGCAGTATTAATATCTGAATTGGCTGATCAACTGGAAGTTACTGACTTTTGATGCCTGATTTGCCACTTTTCTCTGCTCTATGTCATTGTAACTCTAAGATTCTGTTGTCTGATCATTTCTATATGTTAAAAAAAATCTTGAATCATAGTATGTGCAAGCTGTAGTGAGAGCTGAATGATTTGGGGAAAATATCTAATTGCAATTTTTCTGACCAATATTGCAATATGGATTTAAATGCAGTTATCTTCTATAAATTAATATAAATTACAGACGAACAGAATATCCACTTTTTCTTGCTTGAGGTGCTGGAACACTGAGTGAGCAAGAGTACTATTTAGTGATTATCACATATACATGCATCAAACTCATCTACAGGCAGTTGACAACCTCTGTATGCTTTGTTGAAATTCCTCATTTAAACCTTGTTAATATATATTTTCTATAATAAATATTACCGATCTTGTGATTTAAATATAAAAGCGATTAATATGTCAGGTCTAGCTGTAGAACAATATCTGCCTTCAAACGGCATCATTACTTAACTTCCTACTCTTGTATGAACATTACCAAAAAACATGCCCTGGTCACGTCCCCTTTGTTTGTAGGAATCTTTTGAAGACATGGGAACACAGCAAAATGTGTCCCTGAAGCGGCCCTGAACAGAGGTTTCCTGACAGGGGCAGAAGTGACCCAAAAAAAAAAAAAACTTTAAGTAGAGTTCCCAAACATTTTCATTGGGTTTTCATTACTACCCTAGTCAAGCTGATAACAATAATCACATGTAGCTCTTTGTACTTCTATCACGAGCTAACATCTTTCACCTTTACCGTTACTGCCAGGTTAGCAGGTTAAATAAGCTCAGTAATACAGCAGTAACCACTACAAAGTAATGTTTCATTTTATTTGCCTAAACTGAACTTAACAGACGCACCACACATGCAAGACTAATGTACCTAAACTCGTTAAAGGGATTAACCAGGGATGCCAGGTCCAGCAAATTAAACCGCAAAAGAAATTGTAAATTGCACATAAATAATACTATTCAAAATGCCCAATTGTATGTATTATATGTAAATCTATTGCTCTGGGCAGTAAATGTTATTAAAAAAACAAATACAAACACACAAATAAAGAATACATTACTTTTAACCTTACCATACCATCCCATGCATAGGCTGAATCTCACATGGCTCCCTATTCCCTACATAATGTATAACATAGGCCTTATAAGTTATAATGTATAACTTATAGCTCCTGCACTCAAACAGTGCACACTACTGCACACAGTTCATTACATTCACTACATTCACTACAGGACGTCAAGGCTCCATAATTCACATTATACAGACAGGAGGCAGCCATCAGATATTCAGCACTAGCTCAGCTCAAACTCATCAGTCCTTCATTAAATTATTCAACAAATCCACTCTAAACTGCAGTGAGAAATCAGGAATCAGAGCTGCGTTCCTGTTTTCTTCTAAACAGCATATTAATAACCAGCAAAAACACATTTACTGCCAACATTAATTGTTTTAAACAGTTTTCTAGGCTGCCTGTGACTTCTGTACAGCTCTTTATTTAAGGTACATTACTGCAGAGATTATTTCACTAACCACTGAACATTATAACTTGTCCCAATACTTCTGACAGACGTCAGTAAACGTTTAGTTTCCGCCTTTGTTTCTGTTTGCCCTGACTAGCTAGTTTAGTTAGCTAGCTAGCTAACGGTTACTACCTCTCTCTCTCTCTGACTCTGCTTCTCCCTCATGATCTTGAATAACTCTTTCTCTGTCTGCTGTACTCCACTGCACCTGTACTCCACTGCACCTGCCCGTGTCCTCACATTCACGGCTATTCAGTCAGGCGGCGACTCCTCGGCTGCGGCTAATTCTGAAAGGAGCTTCATTTTCAAACGAGCCCAATTTGGCCTGAAAATCGCGAACCTCTCTGTCTGCGCTCTCTGTCCTCGGGTTTACAGCTATTCAAACACTCCTACGACGATTCGTTTATCCGCTCACAAAGACGTTCATTTTCTCCTGTCTGTAATCAGCCGTTTTGGCCGCCACCGCCGTTTTCAAACGAGCACAGCAACAGCGACCCTGCGGACGCTTAACGCTAGGTTAGCCAGCTCAGCTAAACCTCCTGTTAGCCTACACTAAATCACTGAAGTTAGCTTACTACTGTTAGCTCGCTGCTACTAACACCACTATTCGTAATAAAGAAACTAAATGCAAACTAAGCCGTTTTCACCGCAGCAAAGCCGCAGGTATGTGAAAAATAAAAGCAACTCATTAGCTAAAGCTAAACATGAAGACACGGCGTGAGCAGGGACTTCGGGGCGGCCGGGCTGGGACCTTCCTGTGAGGTTCGGTGTGAACGCGCTCAGATTCAAACAGGGATTCTGGACATTCACTGGCTGAACAGACCACGACTGTAAAACAGCTAAACACTCACCGGCCACTTTATTAGGTGTTCAGTGGCTTGTTAACATAAATAGCCAACCAGACAATCATGGGATCATGGAAAAGCAACAGTAACTCAAATAACCACTTGTTACAACCGAGAAATGCAGAACACCATCTCTGAACGCACAACACGTCGAACCTTGAAGAAGATGGGCTACAGAAGCAGAAGACCACACCGGGTGCCAATCCTGTCAGCTAAGAACAGGAAACTGAGACTACAATTCACACAGGCTCACCAAAATTGGACAACAGAAGATTGGAAAAATGTTGCCTGGTCTGACGAGTCTTGATTTCAGCTGTGACATTCAGATGGTGGGGTCAGAATTTGGCGTAAACAGCATGAAAGCATGGATCCATCCTGCGTTGTATCAACGGTTCAGGCTGCTGGTGGTGGTGTGATGGTGTGGGGGATATTTTCTTGGCACACTTTGTGCCCCTTAGTACCAACTGAGCATAGTTTAAATGCTGCAGCCTACCTGAGTATTGCTGTTGACCATGTCCATCCCTTTATGACCACAGTGTACCCACCTTCTGATGGCTACTTCCAGCAGGATAATGCACCACGTCACAAAGCTCATATCATCTCAAACTGGTTTCTTGAACATGACAATGAGTTCACTGGACTCCAATGGCCTCCACAGTCACCAGATCTCAATGCAGTAGAGCACCTTTGTGATGTGGTGGAACGGGAGATTCGCATTGTAGATGTGCAGCCGACAAATCTGCAGCAACTGCGTGATGCCATCATGTCGATATGGACCCAAATCTCTGAGGACACCTTGTTGAATGTATGATCTGAAGAATTCAGGCAGTTTTGAAGGCAAAAGGGGGTCAAACCTTTTACTTTATTACCTAATAAAGTGTCTGGTGAGTGTATTTGTCTATTTTTACACTGATAACTATTTTTTCCCTGTTAACTGTATTTTTTACAATAGAAACTACTAAATTCACACTCAAACCTCTTAAAAATTGTACTACCATGTTAAAAAAGTGGATCTTATCATTTAAAATAAGACTGACTGTAATTTTACAGCAGATTTATTGAAAAAGTTGATTTTTCCTGTATTTTAAAGGTATATTCTCTCATCATGAAAAATACAGGAAAAAATTCCAAAGTCTGTAAAACAAAATTTTTTTGTGTACTTTTCAAACGTCTGGTTCCTGTTATTAACATGACAACTTTTTAAAAATCAAGTAACAATTTCCTGTGTAGTTAATACTTTGTTCACTGTTCTTCTGCAAGGATAAGAGCACAGAGTCCTTTCTTCTAAAACTGGTTTATGTTGGGAAAAAAAATTCTTCTGGCAAGTCCTCCTCCAGGGGTTCAGTTGTGTAGGTTCATCATGACATTTCTTTACTTCTTAAACTGCATGGCCCTTAATAATGCCTTTAATAATAATGCCCTAATTGGAAGTGTGAAGCTACTTTTAATAACCATTAGCTGACTTATAATGATCAACAATACCTTCTCTTATCTGTGTGTTTCTCTTATCTGTGTGATTCTCTGTTGAAGGGTGTTTGGCTTGCGTTTCACCTCACATTCATAAATATATAGAACATTTATCAACATTAGATCAGTTAGAGAAAGAAGGGGGAACATTTCACTGCTATTGGAACAAAACCTCGTATCTCCAAAATGAAAACAGAAGAAGGAAGAAAACTACTTTACTTTTAATGTAAGTCAATGTAACCAGATTCCCATGTAATTTTGGGCCATTTCTTTTAATCCATTCATCATGAAATTTACTTATAATGTAAAGGGCAAAAGGCATTTTCAACTTACGTCAGAAAGTGAAAAACGACAAAAACGGAGATACAAGGATTTGTTGACAGCGGCGATTTACAATTAGGCTAAAGCATAATTGTGCATGAGTCTAACGCACAAAACAATGAAACATAAACCTACATACAGGGCTGAAACATCATGCTGACGGTTTTGTTTTTATAGCACAGAACCACATTTTGTGGTTGTATTATTATTATTATTATTATTATTACTGTTCCAACAATAATAATTTAAACAAAAGTTACTGAATTTAACATGGCATATTTGCATTAAATATTTCATGGTTTTATAAATGATTATTAAACATAACAGAACAGATCAGCTGCAAAACACATAAATTCATCTCCAGGAAGGCGGCCAACAGTGCTGCTTGTTTCTAGCAATTACTGTAGATAGCATGTAATGCTAGCAAATCAGTGAATCTCCAGTGAATACCTTTTATCTTTATGATGAAAATGCTATTTCTGCTACAATGAAGCAACGTCTCACTCTAGAGGGTTTCTATACGGTCTATATTTCTTGCCCTATATTTGTGTGTAAGCATTTCTACAGGAGATCCCGTAAAATGTAATTTCTAATAAGTAAGTATTTTTGTTTTAATAACTGTTCGTTTTATTTTTTTTATATTAATGATATTTAGAAAATATTTTTTATTTAGATTTCTGTCACTCACAGACAATTTGAAGTTTGTTATTTATATATATATATATATATATATATATATATATATATATATATATATATATATATATATATATATATATATATATATATATATACACATACATACATACATATACACACACACACACACACACCCACACATCACTTCCATTGAAATGTGTATTTCTTACCACGCACATGCATCTGAAGGTGTTTTGGAAATGTGCACTACTGTATGAAATAAATGACAGGAAACAATCATTTCTAGTGCCATATCACTTTATAATATATTATGGACTTTATAAATGAGGGAAATCAAATGAGGTGTTATTCGCAGACGTCAACACCAACTGCTCTTCTCCAAAACCCGCCCCCAACCCACACATTCTTCACTCACCCCGCCTTGCAGTGAGGTCTCAACCAACAAACCACAGGTACATCATGACATCACTGTGTATGCACAGTTCATGATTATAAAATAACCGCAATATTAATTATTATACCTACCCACAATAGTAACAGTAGTAATTACAATAATCACATTGTTCACAAACAGCATATTCTCTCAGAGGTGAAGTGTTCTGAGCTAGACTGTAAAGTGTCCTTTAATTAGATCTAAAATGATTTATTTCATTTATCAATTATTTGCTTATCTGCTTCTCAGTGCTGCTTAAAGTTTGACTGACAGCAAAGATTTCCCAGAGTTCTCTGCGCTTAGTCCATCGCAAAAGGATAAGTCCAATTTCCAGTTTAAACGTTATGGAGAGGTTTTTTTTTTTTCCTTTTTTTTTTTTTTTTAAACTCAAAATTAAGACAGACGCACGACACTCACACTCACGCACCAACTTTCACTCACTGTACCCCTGGATAAAAGTTTGATTGAAAGGACCAAAGTGTAAATGTAAAATAAAACAAATAAAAACATGAATTATAACACCTGACAAATGTGCAGAGGCCCCCAAACATCATCCGGACCAGCAGGGGGAGCCAAAGGGAAGAAGAGTCTTTTGTTCAGTGGCATTGCTGACTCTTTGTTTATGTGTGTGTGTGTGTGTGTGTGTGTGTGTGTGTTGATATTTGAGGAGGTACATCTTTGTCTTTTTTAAAACCGGTTTTGTCTCTTTCTAACTTATTTACTTGTCTTGCTCACTTTATCAGTCTTATTACTCAACATCAGTGCTTTTAACACTGACCGATGAAAAAGCAGGGAGGGAATATATTCCTGTCTTCACTGATTATTTGTGCGACATTCCTGGCCTGCACAGCTTTGCTTTGGGCTGAATATCTAGTTATTTATGATGCATCTGTGAAGTGACCTGAGGTATGAGAAATGCTCTGTAAAACTCAGGGCTCATATACTTTTGAAACTTTCATTAGTTTTTATTTTTTAATTTAGTTTTTGTGCTTTAACAGTTTTGGCTTTGCTTTTATTTTCTTTCTTTCCTTTCTTTTGCTACTGTAGCAAAATAGCATTAGCTATTATTAGCTATATATGATCCACCACCCAAATAATACCTGCTCTGTGGTGGTGGTCCTGTGGAAGTCCTGACCACTGAAGAACAGGGTAAAAGCAGACTTACAGAGGAACAGGTAGTCTACAGTCTGTAACTGTAGAACTACAAAGTGTACCTATATGGTGAAAGGAGCTGATAAAATGGACAATGAGTGTAGAAATGAGGTGGTTTTAATGTTATGGCTGATTAGTGTGTGTGTGTGTGTGTGTGTTTATGTATATAGAACTAAACTGCAAAAATGTTTTTTGAATGTTTTTTGATGTCATGAAAACATATTTACATATTCTCCTCAGCTTGGAAAACATTAATAACCACCTGCCTAATATGTTGGTCCTGTGCGTGCTATAAAAACAGCTGCAACCTGCCGAGGCATGAACTCTTTAAGGCCTCTGCGACAGCTTATTTAAATAATATTAAGGGATAAAGAGAGGCTAAAATGGTCATTTAAAATGAATTAGGACTGCTTTTGTGTAATAAGCCCTTTAAGTATTACATAGGTAATGTAACATTATTTAGTTTTAGTTAGCTTTTCTGTGGACCTTATAATTTATATCCTTTTTAAATGAGCTAGTTTTATTTAACAACATTTTTTTCACTGCTTGTTTTCGTTTTCAGGATATTATTTATTTATTATAGATGTAGATGCAGATCATGGTTAAAGGTTAGGTTTAGGGCTTCATGGTTAAACTGGGCAAATGTATTAGATAACAATGTAGCAGTGTGTTTCCCAAAAACAAGAATGTGAGGAATGGACATCCTTGGGAAGACTGTTCTTGGCGAATTATCTAACAGGAACAAACTTGCAAGAACATGTGAAGGTAGAATGAGAACGCACCTAGAGTTGGCTAACATTTAGCATCAGAAATGTAAAACGAAACACTTTTGTACAATATCTGAAAGGCAGTCTGAAGGGACCATTTATTTGCAAATGTGATTTTACTATAATATACCCAAAGACTAGCTCAAAAATTTCTGATTTTTCTTTGTTTTTCTTTTCTCCAAAAAGCAGATTTAGTTGCAACATATACCTAAAATTAGAGAATTTAAACACAGCTGTGGGTCTGAATAGCATCATTCATGATCACAATGCTGTTGCAATAAATCACAGGACTATCAATTCATTCCTGTTGGCAAGTCATCAACTGATGCCTCCTCTATATTCTGAGGTGACCCAAGAACATTTGTGGATCTTTAGAATTTTATTTGTACTTGCACACTGGGACTTGGGCAGTTTAAGCAAATAAGAATGCTTTTTGAGAAACATTCTCTGTGTTTGGGATTTGGGCCAGCCAGAATTTGTATAGAAGCCTAAGGCAGCATTCACCATCTTCTCACTACAGCTCAGAGCTGTGCAGGTCAGTGGAGTCCTTTAACCTTAGAAGTCACAGTTATTGCCGGCAATAACTAAGCACTGTGTAATTTTATATATACAATTTTTCTCTCGTGGCTTACTGAAACTGCGGGAAATGCTGATTTCTGAACTTTCAATCAATACCACCTTTGTATTCGTGGTAGGAGATATTTTACTACAATTGGAATTTGATGAAAAGATATATTTGTGCGTACAGTCTTACATTACATTTCAACACTAATAACTCAGCTTCTAAGGGGTTAAATCTCTCTCCTCCTCCTGCTTTTTCAGTCTTTTCTCATTTCATTCTCTCTTTCCCAAAACTACTGCTTTGAACCTTCCTGAGATCGGTTATTCCTCCCTCTGTGTGTGTGTGTCAGTGTGGTGTGCTGGGCTCCGTGTCTGGCGGCTCTGTCTCTGGGATGGTGTGCAGGGGACCATGGGGTCTTGGGTGGGGGGGCAGCAGGGGCGAGGCAGGGGAGGTGGATGCTCCGTTCTTGGCCAGGCCGCATGAGTGAGCCGCACATTGGATCTGCCTCAGAGTATCCACTGCCTCGCCTTTAGCGTGCTTCAGCAAATCCGCCTGACCCTGAGGGAGGGAGGCAGGGGGGGAGAGAGAGAGAGAGAGAGAGAGAGAGAAAGAAAATATTGGCCATCTGGATATACATTAGCAGAGAAATTGTGTTGATATCAGTACCCTGCTACTGTTGTGCAGAAGAGGAGATATTTTATTATGATTTGAATTGATGAATAATTATTGTTGCATGCATAGTCTTACTTTGTGGAAAGAAAAATATTGTTTACATTTTACATCAAAACAAAGAAAAAAGTTGGAAGTGCAAAATGTACCAGTGTAAATTGAATGTAAATAATCTGAACAATGGCCAAATTATGTTATGGTGATTTTTTAAGTGAAAATAAGTTAGCATGTTCTCTACAAGCAACACACTTATATATGCCATTTTTTCTGCAAGTGTTAGGATTCAATTTTTATTGATTTGTTGAGTATATTAAATGTAAAAATGCTCTAATTTTTCACAGGCAACATTTTAGATTTTAAACCCCCACCCCAATATGCTAAGCAAACAGTAATTGTGTGTTAAAATGTGCAAAAGTCTGTTCTCTGTAGAGAATGTGCTCACTTATTTTCACTTAGAAAATGTATAATTTGACCAGGGGTGCCCACCATTCGCATACAGCTCCAACCGTGTGCTTAATCATGCAGCTCTATTTAAACCATACAACAAAACAATAATAACCAAGATTTAAGGGTTGATTACAAAAGTCAAGTTAGCTTTACAGGACAAATCCTTAACATTAGGTCAAAGGGAAAGATGTCACAGTTCCTACTAGGCCGGGGGTGTCCAATCTCTTTAACTGAGGGCTGGTGTGGCCGCAGGTTTTCACTCCAAACACGCTAAAGCACACCTGATTCTACTTGTTTAATCAGTTAGTCTTAGTCTTCAAGCATTTCACACTGGGTGACCTCCTGCTTTGTTGGAGTGAAAACCCTGTACTAGGTGGTAAATATCACTGAGCTGCAGTGAGCTCCTCCCGCCTGCAGGGGTCACTGTGATACAACACATCACCCAGCCTGTTTAGACTGCAACACTGCGGACAGCAGCACAGCTGTAGTGCAGCAGCAGTGACTTACAATCCTCCTCCGTGCCCTTCATAAATCCTCCGCTCTCTATGGGAGCACTCCAGAGATGGAGGGATGCTGGAAGGCAGCGGAAGGAGGTAGCAATCAGGGCAGACAGGCTGAGCGTGTATGTGCGTGTGTGGATGCGGGTGCCAGAAATAGGAGGCGTCAGTGGGTTTGTGAGCATGTATGCAAGTTATTAAGTGAGTGAGTGAATAGGACTGTGTGTGTGAGTAAATCAGTAAGTATGTCCTTGAGAGTGGCATTGAGGCTGGGACTAATTAATGGAGGCGCCTTAAATCCTGACCACACATACACAAAGCACATGGATGCGTACACTCCTTCAGCTCTCGGCAATGACACTGGGCCTCTTTACTCCTTGGGTCTATAAAGCAAATTAAAAGTGGAGCTAGGACACAATAAACTTCAGTGAAATGCCTGCAAATGCAGCTGGTACAAAAACGTGAGAAGGAAACCCAAAGGAGGCTCACAGTCTTGTGCCCAGTCTTGTGGCATATTACATTTTTTTTAGTTATACATTTTGTTATACATGTGTTATACATTATTAAATCACTGCTGTTGGAACCAAACCTTGTATCTGCAAAATGACAACTTTACAGGAGAAGAAAAAAAAACATACTTTACTTTTAACGTAAGTCAATGATACCAGAGTTTCCATTAAATGAAAGTCATTCTGAGCCTTTTATTTTGGTCCATTCATTGTCAAATTTACACACAATGTAAGGTATTTTCAAAATGTGTCCAAAACTGAAAAAAATGGAGATATGATGTTTTATTCCGACAGAGGGTTATGCAGCACTGTGTGTGCATGTTCTGTGATTGTATTTAGACTGCCTATCTTTGTTTATTCTTACATAATCATGTCTGTCACACCTGTCACTTGTCATGTACAGACTGGGCCTAATCTTGGCACCAGTCCAACTATCAAACTGGGTCAGTCCATTGTTTTACAGGCTGGCTAAACATCCAGACATACGGCTAGCTCCCTGGTTTGTAACTGGTTTGAATTCTTTAGTTGTTCAAAGACTGACCAACTGATTAAACAAGTTGAATTAGGTGTGCTTCTGCTTGTCGGGAATGAAAACGTCCTTTTCTGCATGTTATGTGCAGTGACACATTTCCACCAGAGAGGTCTCCAGATCCACAAATATGACATGGTGTAGCTTTAAATAGAGCCTGACTGATTTGAAAATTTTGTGCCTGATACGGATACCGATTTCAGGGGCCAAAAAAGTTGGATAAACGATCTCAGCCAAAGTAATATTGTATTTGTATGCCAGATGTCAATCCATACTCTGATATTTCTAGTTAAACAATACTAAGTGATATTTTCCATTCTCAATTATCAAATTTTTTTATAATCATGTAAACAACAGTAACTCACGGTCTTAAATAATAAATTGTAGTATAGATGCAGATAATCTTGTGGTATGAGATAAACTTTGTCATGATCAGTGGCTGATATTGTCAAACATTATTTTTTCGAGTGACAAAGTTAATGAGTCCTGTAATGTGAGAGGTCATAACTGAGTGACATAACTGAATGAGTGCTTCGTACAATTGCTAATGAGAGAGCTAGGAGAGAGGAAAAAAGGTGACAGTGAATGTATGCAGGGTGATGGGGGATGCATGATGAATACTGACAAAAGCAAATGTGCTTATATGACTGAAGTGCCACCAAAAGAATGATATTCATGTTTTCCAACTCCACACTCATCCACAGTTCGCATTTTTGCTCTTTCTTGTGTGCATAAAGGCACAAACCGGTCCAGTCCAGCTTCAGATTGGTTTGTGTCATGTGGTAATGGCAAAATGTGGGATTCTGGATGCTTAATTGTAGCCGAAACTCATGTGTGTAGTGACCTCTCCGCCTAATTGTCTTGGGTTGCACACTCACCACAAAAAACAAGAATCTCTGTAAATGACTGATGTTTATGTGTGAGTCTGACCTAGTCTCAGGTCTTAATGAATTAATGTCACTAAAGTTGACTAAGTAGCTAAAGGAAAAAGCCAAAACACAGAAAAAGGGACCCAGCAGGAGATATATCTCATATATCTTGTCTTTACTAGGCTCCACAGAAAGGTTGCTGTTGAACCACTCGAGGAGAGATGTCTCTGCCGGCCTTGCAAGACACTGCCTGTTGAACTGTATGCCCATAAAGAGTACTGCTGTTGCATATGAGTCACTTTAGTGTGACTAGCTGTACTACATAGCTTTTTAAAGGTAAACAGAAAGGTAAACATCAGAAATAAAAATTCATTTTATAGCGGACACTGTTGGCAAATTGTTGCTCTGCTAGTTTGAATTTCAGATTTTTTTTTTTACCCAATTTTCTCCCCAATTTAGTAGTTTCCAGTTCTACCCACTAGTTAAGACTCCCTCAATCACACAACGATACCAACACTAGGAGGGTGAAGGCTAGCTCAGTCTTCCTCCGAGACCTGTGAAACCAGCCACCGCTTCTTTTCAAACTGCTGCTCATGCAACCTCACGGGACAGCCAGACGCGCTTGGAGGAAAGAGCCAACCGCCAGATCGTTACGTCAGCTAACAGACGACTGCGTTGACTAGCGTCATGTTGAGTGATGGGAGGAGAAGGGAGCCATCCTACCCACCCAAGGAGAGCGAGGCCAATTGTGCTCTCTTGGACTCCCGGCTATGGACGACTGTAGCACCACCAGGGATCAAACTTGTGATCTCCTGATGATAGGGCCTACGCTTAGATGGTTGCGCCAAACAGGAGCCCCTTGACTTTATGATTTTAAAAGTGCTGCTTGTTTGTATGGAGGCTATTCAGGTGTGAATCAATGAGGTGAGGAACTGCAAGATAATTTGTCATTTTCACCAGGTACAAAAGTTGGACTTCAAACTGCATGGATTTTAAATTACATAACCCTACAGCACTGCAGGCTAGATGAATAAGTATGCAGGACAGTAGTGTAGAAGTACACAGAGTACAAGGTCAGAACGTCCCTTCCTCTAGACCTGATCCAGAACATGCAGGCGATGGGAGCGCAGCCCCGCCTAAGTCTTATTTATTCTTTATTACATACAGCTGTAAAAGAGAGCAGAGGCGACAAGAGCAGAAAAAAGAAAAGGAGAGAATATAAAAGGAGAGGAAAGCAGGAGAGAAGGGAAAAAAAAATTTTTAGAAATTAGAAGTATATAAGAAATTAAGGATTAAGAGAATAGAGCAAATGAGCAAATAAGAAAAAAGTGAGAAGCAGAGAGAAAAAAGATGAGGGGAGAAGAGAAGCAGAGAAGAGAAAAAGAAAAGCAGAGATAAAAAAAGAGTAAAAGATGAGAAGAGAAAGGAAGGGAAGAAAGGAGAGGAGAGAAAGTAAAAGAAGAAAGGAGAATACAAGCTGAGAGAATAGAAGAAAAGAGAAGTAGAAATAACAGAAAAGAGTAATGGATGATAAGAGAAGAGAAAAAAATGACAGGAGAAGAAAGGATAAGAAGAAAAATTAGAAGAGAATAGAAGAAAAGAGGAAGAAAAGTAGAGACAAGAAAAGAACAAAGTAAAAGAAGAGAAAAGGAGAAGAAAGCAAAAGAGAAGCATAAACTGAGAAGAGAAGCATAAACTGAGAAGAGAACATGAGAGAAGAAAATAGAACAGAAGCAGAGAGAAGAGAATGAATGAGAATAGAAAAGAAAATGAGAAGAGAGTAAAAGAAGAAATATGACACAAGAACAAGAGGAAAAAAGGAGAAGAGAATAAAAGAGAAGAGAGAACAGGAGAAGTGTGGACTCTCTTGTAACAGGATCAGCTGCTATACCTGCATTAGCCGTAATGTATGCGCAGTGCAGTGACACTCTAAAATCCTGACCTGTAGTCCGGCTGCTGCAGCATATAGCTGAGTGTTTATAGCAGAGACTCCTTGACCTAAATAGACGTCTTCTGATATGAATAAATGATATATTTTAAAACAGATAAATTATACATGCGTGACTCATACAGCCTGTTAAACTGAGGGGAGAGGAGGGGCTAAAAGAAAAAGAGAGACATACACAGAGACATAAACATGAGTCTGTGCAGTGACATCACTTACAACAAGTTCCTCTGGAGAAAAATCCTGGAACGGTCAGACTGGTCATACACATGTTCTTCAACAGCTACAAACAGTTGGGGTGTTTTTGCATAACGTCAACGTTTCCTTAGAAACTGAGTTCAGTAGCTCACAACACAATAAAGGCATTGAAGCATGTGTAATGTGTGCGTGCTCATCATTTTTAAAAGGTTATACACACAGTACTGTGCAAAAATCTTAGGCACTTAAGCACTTTATCTCCATTTATCCTGACAGCGTGCAGTGCACCACATATCATTAACATAAACACAACTAAATATGAATACAGTAAAAATGAATAAACATTTCCTATTTTCAAAACAGTAGTTACTATCTTGTGAGCTAGTTTGAACAGGTGAACTAATTTGGCAAGTGGAAGAGAATCTGGAGAGGTGGAGGTTTGCACTGGAGAGGAGAGGAATGAAGGTCAGTAGAGACAAGACAGAATACATGTGTGTGAATGAGAGGGAGGCAGGTGGAAAGGTGAAGATGCAAGGAGTAGAGGTCGTAAAGGTGGATGACTTCAAATATCTTGGGTCAACCATCCAGAGCAATGGACAGAGAAGGGTGGAAAAAGAGGTGAGAAAGAGGGTGCAGGCAGGATGGAGTGGGTGGAGACGGATGTCAGGGCTGATGTGTGACAGAAGGATAGCAGCAAGAGTGAAAGGGAAGGTTTACAAGACAATAGTGCGTCCTGCTATGATGTATGGTTTGGAGACTGTGGCTCTGTCTAAATGACAGGAGGCTGAGCTGGAGGTGGCGGAGATGAAGATGCTGAGATTTTCGTTGGGAGTGACAAGGATGGACAAGATTAGAAATGAGCAGATCAGAGGGACAGTGAAGGTGGAGCAGTTTGGAGATAAAGCCAGAGAGGCCAGGTTGAGATGGTTTGGACATGTGTTGAGGAGGAATAGTGGATATATTGGGCAAAGAATGTTGGAGATGGAGCTGCCGGGTAGAAGGAGAAGAGGTAGACCTCAGAGAAGGTTTATGGCTGTAGTGAAGGTGGACATGGAGACGGTTGGTGTGAAAGTAGAGGAGGCAATGGATAGGGCAAGATGGAGGCAGATGATCCGATGTGGCGACCCCTAAAGGGAGCAGCCGAAAGAAGAAGAGCTAGTTTGAACAAACTTTTTTGCTAATGTATGTTAACTACAATTCATACTGGGCTACCACAGGGAAAGGTCTGGACATAATGACATTTATAACATCACTGATAACTGAATTAATATTATTACTTATTTATTATACAGGACTGGCGCCTGTCCACACTACAAACTACAAAATGACAAACTTAGAGATACAAGGTTTTGATACATAAAATACATTTTTAACATGCAATATAAGCAACAGAACACGAGATGGAGTGTCATCGCGAAATAACATCATTCGCTCTGCTCACTCGCTGCACTGCCGGCAGTTCATTCTCCAGCTCCTTACACTAAATTCTGAAGCTGTCATCCACTGAGCAAGCTTTACGTGTTTTTCACTGCGGCGGTTTTATGGCTCAGTCTGATTTGGTCAGATCACGTTTGGTGAATGGTATTCGGTTCATTTCTGGCTAACTGCAGGTTGTTTAGGTGTTCTTTTATCACAGCTGCCAACTGAAAAGCTGCTCAGTGGTGATGACAGTTTTGGAATTTAGAGTGGTCTCATCTGAGTGACCAACTTGGCTGTCAGTCAAATGTGATCTTATCCATTTTCTGTTTGGCTTCGTCTCCTACAGCTGTCAAACTCGTTGCTTAGCAATGGTGTCTTAGCGGAGGGATACGGTGTTTGTGAAAAACCTGTGATGTTATGGCGAAATATCAGCATGGTTAGATTGCCTAATAAAAAATATATGAGAAACAATGTCCAAATTTGACCAAACACAACATGAACAGGCTGCTATGGATGGTTGGACAGTTAGGCATTTTCTATCATTATTGTTTAGGTCGTCTGTCTGTATTACTGTATTAACTTCACTGTGAAGTACATGGGTGCGCTGTGAATCATACTGCTTAATAGATACAAAATAAAATCAATCCATACTCCTTCTCTCTCTTTCTCTCTGGGATGCGATCCAGGAACTTGGTGGCTCAGTCGAAGCCAGCAGAGCTGCCAGTTAAAAAGGTATCATATTAGATACCCTGCAAAGTGCGGAGGATAGGTGAAAGTAGAACACACACACATTCCTCCTGTGTGTGTTGGTGTGAGACAAAGACGGGGCCAGTCACACCCGAGAGAGAGAGAGAGAGAGAGAGAGAGAGAGAGGTAGAGCTAAGAGTGGAAGTAAAAGTGAGAGATAAAGCTCATAGCCTCTTAGTTTTCTTTAGAGCACAAGTCTCAATGCCTCTGATTAAATTACAGCATCATTAAGATATCAATCTCCCTCATACGCCACATCACTGCACTGCAGTTCACTGAACCAGTGTGCAAGCTTCAGCTCCATTAACCCCGTCTTACCCAATGTCTTACAGAGATACAGAATGTGTATCTCTGTCCCGTTTGGCTCATTAAACTCATTAATGTCTTCCCTCAGAGCAGCAGGTGTGTGTGCGCATGTCCACTCTCACTACAGTAAAACAGATCAGTGTGTGGAGCTGGAGCTTACTGTGTGTTCTGATTTTTTATATGGCCCATAAAATGAGCAATAAAAGAACACTAATGTGTTAGGTGTACTCCTTTGCTTGTTCGAAAAGATAGCTTGTGACAAAATAAAAAAAATTCAGCTGTTAGATTTTTCTTCATGTATCAAAATAAATGCGACAGCAGCTCTGAGAAATCATGATATTAAAAAAGAAGGGTAAATTAAAAGACAAAAATAGTTGCTTTTCATGTCAGTATTATAAAGCCCCTCTGATATATTTGAAGTTTAATTTTTAACTTGCCAAACAAATAGATAGGCACATGTTATATCACTTCCATAAACACAGATACATAAGACCGCCCCATTCAGCCTACAGTAGTTTAGCTTGATTATTCATGTGGAAGTGATAGGGAGTTTGGGGAATGGTCATATAAATGAAGGCACAAATGTTTAAGATTAAAATGAAAAAGTATAAAATTAGCAGTTAATGTTGAATACTGACTGATCCAACCTTTGCATTTTTATAGATAAAACAGCCAATTATTTCAGGTAAGACAGCCTGATAATTAATGCTTCAATAAAATCACTCATATCATGTTTAATATGCCCATAATATGACATTTTGGACCGATGTGTTTCTTGGCCTCCATTTTTTTCCAAAGTTTAATATTGTATTTAATACTATATCATGATCAAATCTGATCGACATGCCTGATTAATAGTCTCCCACTTACTTTAATATTCCGTACTAAAATCCCTTCATCACTGTGTATAGTGGTATGCATTCTGAACTGATATTGCTCACAGAGGGCAGCAGGTAAAGCAGAAGGTTTATACAAAAATTCTGGTGGGAAGGTACTTTTGTAGGTGCTTGTGGTGACACGCTGCTCACAGTAAGTGGCAGATAGTATACTTCAAGCATTAAAGGTTACTCGCTCACATTTAAGTTCTGAAAATGCACCTCAATTTCTGCAGGTTGTGGATGATGTCCATTTATGACACTCACTTAAGAATACAAAAAATAGGAATCAAAGAATCAGAACTGGATTGGGCAGATACTCCGACATTAAAATAAAGCCTGGATCATCTCCTATCCCACTCTTTTTTGATTGCCTCAGTACATCTCTAATTAAAACATGTAGAATATAGACCCTTTAAAGTGAATAAGACAAACAGAACTTACTAAACTTGATAAGTAATCAATATAACACTGTTCTGAGACCTGCTCAAGCAGAGATATCCAGCCCTCAAATAATAAATAAATAAATACTTTCTTTTTGGGCTTGCATATTCATCTTGCCATGCAGAATTAGAACAGTGTTTAAAACCAAGACTGAAGCCCCCAGCCATCGCATTTTTAATTGCAGAATTGTAATTAAAAAATAAATAAAAACTTCCAGATTTGGGACCTCCTGGGAATCTGGCTTTATGGTGGACACTAGTGCAATTCTAATTATTTTTGAGATTAAAAAAAAAAAAAAAAAAAACAGAAAAAATGTATCCTGGACTGATGCGTGTTGCTGTGACCACAAATAAAGACGTGTAATGATGTAGTTAGCAATCAGCAGCGATTAATTAGTGTGGTGTTAGGGATGAGAAGGAGGCAAGCTGCGGTACCCTGGAGCATCATCACTGATTAATTCCCACTCTTGTGGTGTGTTGTGCGGTTGTTTTCTGTTGCTGTTGGGAAGCTGCCAAAATGTGGTGAAGCTGAGGCTAAACTGTAGCATGAAAAGTGGTTAATGCATCAGGAGGTAGACACTAATGAACTGTTAATATGCCATGCATGGCCACAAACTCTCAGAACATGCATTTCAGGCAAGGAGCTTGATTCATGATGCCTAGTGGTTGTAGACAGAGCACATGCATATCCACTGAACTGACATTCACTAAGGTACAAATAATGTAAATGTGTAATCAAAGGTACAACTGTAGTCTTAAGGCTAAATTACGCACCTTAAACCTGCTATATGTAAGATTTTTTTTTTTTTACCTGAAAGAAGTAGCGTTACTGAGTCATTGTGTGTGTGTGTGTGTGTGTGTGTGTGTGTGTGTGGTTTTTCATACCATATCATACATTTTTATGTATTAATATCACACACACAAGCTGAAAAAATGTCCTCCTTGATGTTTAGGTCTCAAAAGCAAAATCAACATTATACTGATGAAGATTTTATGACAACAGCAGATAATTCAATTACATAGTTGGAAGAAGCATTTGCACATTTCTACCAGAGAGGTCTCCAAATCCTCAAAACTTACATAGTGTAGCTTTAAAGGTACACTACCTTTTTTATAACCAGCCAAAAATCAGTCAAGACCATGTGTATGGAATCAATGCAGCTTACAGTCTGTGCAAAAAATTTAACTGCAAAAACAGCGAGTGTGTAGTACCTACCTTTGGAGGTGTTGGCATGTCCTTCTGTATGACTGCAGCTCAGTGCTGTACAGTAGGGGTAACAGCTCCATACAGCTTATCCCAACAAAGAGTTAATTAAGTCCATAAACACACACACACTCTCTCTCACACAGGCACACACTCACCTTGAGAACAGTAATGTTCCAGGCATAACTCTCCATGGCTTTCTGCAGCTTTCGGCCCTTCAGCCCCTCTTTAGCTCCGATGCGATGCAGATCCTCATGAAAGTCCAACCCTGAAGAAACAACAGCCATCAGTATTACTCAACTTCATAATCATAATAACTTTACTGAAATAGCACCTTTCATGTATGAGGCTAAATTGTGCTTAATTATCTAACTAAAACTAAGTTTAAGTGAGTGTAATTTGTTAGTTTCTTTAACAAAAATAAAAAAGGAAAAAAGCAATAAATACATTTCAATTATATAAATAAAAACAATTCCATACAAAAATCTAAATAATGGTAGCAAGGGCTTTGGCACATGTCAGCTGTAAGGTCTGCCCCAGTCAACTGTAAGTGCTATTATTGCAGAATGGAAGCATCTGGGAGCAACAGCAGCTCAGCCATGAATGGTAGACCACACAAACACACAGATGGGACTGCCAAGTGCTAAAGCTTGTATCTTCTGTTGTATTACTCACTACAGACTTCCAAACTGTCTCTGGAAGCAACATCAGCACAAAAACTGTGTGTTGGGAGCTTCATGAATGGGTTTCCAGTGAGCAGCTGCACACAAGCCTAAGATCACTATGCGCAATGCTATATGCTGGCTGGAGTGGTGTAAAGCAGACCAACACTGGACTCTGGAGCAGTGAAATGTGTTCTCTGGAGTGATAAAACACACTTCATCATCTAGCAGTCTAATGTTTTGGCAGATTTCGGGTGAACGGTACCTACCAAAATGCACAGTGCCAACAGTAAAGTTTGGTGGAGGAAGGATAATGGGCTGGGGCTGTTCATCACGGATTGGAATTTATACTACAACATGCAAACATATTTTGAACAATGACATGCTTCCAACAATCTGGGAAAGGCCCTTTCCTGTTCCAGCATGACTGTGGCCCTGTGCTCAAAGCGAGGTCCATAAAGACATAATATGATGTGGAGGCACTCCAGTGGCCTGCACAGAGCCCTGACATCATCCTCAATGAACACTTTTGGGATGAACTGATACATTGATTGTGAGACAGGCCCTCTCATCCAACATCATGCCTGACCTCATTAATGTTCTTTTCTCTGAATGGGAGCAAATTCCCACAGTTAAACTCCAAAATCTTGTGGAAAGCCTTCCCAGAAGAGTGGAGGCTGTTATAGCTGCAAAGGGCAGGGGGCAACTTTATATTAATAATGGAATGTCCACCATGGTCAATTTCTATGATGGTCAGGTGTCCTCATATTTTTGGCCATGTAGTGTATGTATGTGTGTGAACAGTTTATATAGCACCTCTGTGTAATGAGGATGTATACATAACACTACATGAGAGCTGTGATGAAATGAAGTGCTGTGAGTCTGTGGATAATTATGATTGGATGGATGGTAAAGTGAACAGATAGAATGATGGACTGTGGTCTCAGAAGATAAAAGCTTTGACATTCTCTGCATGGCCTTAAAAAAGACAAAATCACTTTGAACTGACACAACAGAAAGAGTGATTGCAAAATTGTGTTCAGGAAAGGAACTGTCAACTCAACTGCATTTCAGCTTCCATGGAAATCTCTCTCTCGCATACTGAGCAGCAGCAGTGGGCAAAATATTTAAAAAATCTATCTGCATCTGAATATGCTGTGGACATGAGTGATTCATTCAGGCCTGTGTTTTTAAAAGGACTGCAAGCTCCCTGATGGCTTCCAGAGTAAAATCTGTTTCTTGTTTGCTGCTGAGGGTTTTTTCCATTGTTGTTTAGCTAGCGTGCAGAAAAACAAAGCAAATTCAGCAGATCGTGTGCTCTTCCTTTCAGCTCTGCATAAAGCCGGCCCTGAGGCTTCCTCAGAAATGCAGAGCTTTTATTCTGAAACAAAAATGTCCTATGTTTTAATAACTTTCTCTCTGCTTGTTTAAGATATGTCCCGGGACTGTGGTCCATTCAGCAAGTTCCACACTAAACTCACAGATATGAAATTTTATTTACAGACATATAAGTGCACTCTTTTAATGAACTCTACCATTCACAGAGTGGAACTGTTTATTAGATACCATAAAACTTGTGGACTTCATACAGACCTTTGGACGTAGAATGCAGACACCAACATTATAAACTAAAATTAACAATAACGTTTTTTACATTGTATTGGGAGCTACAAGACATTATTAAATGATATACATGTAGAATATTTTTTGTCTAGTTATGTACTTTAGGATTTTCTTCTTTAAAAAAATCTTTCTTTCTGGTAGCTCATTCGTTTATGAATTTAAATATTATACCTTAATTTTTACTTTAAATGATAGTAATTATGGAATTGTCTACAGATGTGTTCATTGTTCTGCACACATTTATTACATGTTTACACGCATGATTTACCAGCAGCGAGTAATTTTATACCTTCATCTGCAAATAATTTTGCTTTTATGGTTTTTAACAATAGTGACTGCAAATGTGCACTATCAGACAGTAACAGCTGCTCTTCATAACAGAACAGTAATAACCTTCAGATAAAGAATGTTTGGTTCAGTTGGTTTGATTCAAAAGAGAGACAGAGAGAGTGGAGAGAAAGGACAGAGAGTGAGAGAAAAACACACACACACATGCAGTGATTTCTACTACAGAATTATGTCGGTTTTTAATGCAGCGCTGCCAGAGGGCCCAAAAATCATGGCCAGCAAATACTGTCTTTTGGCCTTGTCCCTTACATACAGAGATTTCTCCAGGTTCACTGAATCTTTTAATGATATTATGTATCATAGATGATGAAAAGCAAAAGTTATTCTTGAATTACTGCACTATTTGAGCATGCAGTCTTTCACAGAGTGGTGAACCCCTCCTTATCCTTACGTCTGAAAGACTCAGCCTCTTTTTTTTACCCAATCATGTTGTTGAACTGTTGACAATTAACCACCAGGTGTTTTTTTTAGCATTACACAACTTTACCAGCCTTTTGTTGCCCCGTCCCAACTTTTTTGGAACGGGTTGCTGGCATATATTTTTCAATAAACAATAGAAATTTCTGTTTCAACATTCAATATGTTGTCTTTGAAGCTTTTTCAGTGAATTATAAGGTTGAAATGATTTGCACATCATTGCATTTTGTTTCACAGCATCCCAACATTTTGGGAAAATGGGGGGTTGTGTGTGTGTGTGTGTGCGCGTGTATATATATATATATATATATATATATATATATATATATATATATATTTAGACAGAGAGAGAGAGAGAGAGAGAGAGAGAGAGAGGGAGGGAGAGAGGGAGGGAGGGAGAGAGGGAGGGAGGGAGGGAGGGAGGGAGGGAGGGCAGGAGGAAGACAGAAATAGAGAGGGAAAGGAAGAAGAAGAGAGAAATAGAGAGAGACTAGGCATTGCTCTCTGCGTGCCAGAGCTAAAGGTGCCAAAATGATTCTCTTGTCTGAGCACCTGCCACAGACTCGCAGCTGAGCCCACACCCACATGGGCAACCTTTTACTCAGAAAAACTGATTCAGAGGCCAACAGTGAGGCATAAATACCAGCCTGCATGGCCTTTGACACAAAAGAATAGAGACATTTATTGCTTTGGCTTTGATTCATGCAGCCATTTTCACACATACCAACCTTCCAACAACACACACACCTGATTCAGCTGAGCCAAATGCTCTGCATCTGCTTTTAAAGGACTCGGATCACTTAAACATAACTGTCCCTCTTGTCTTTTAAAATTAAATAAATTTCAATTTTGATATAAAATAACATAGTATGTAAGCTCCCCAATCCACACAGTCCTTACATGGAAACAAAGCTAGAAAAACAGCCTCTTCTGAATTCACTGTTTTGCATATATCCACCTATTTAGTCTACATTGCTTTAGCTCCACCCATTCACAGTGTAGTGCTTTTGAACCATGCTGAGTTTTTAAGGAGGCACAATACAGGACGGCTTAACAGAACAGAGGTCATTTACATATATCAGTCTTAATGATACAGTAACAAAAACAATTCTAAGTTCTAAGGGATAAAGAAAGACCTGTCATGTAGAAATTATTTATGTTTTTGGTACTTAAACATACTTTAACCTTATAAGTATGTAAAAAAATGAAAAATGTAGGATATGGTTCCTTTAATTAGAGAATTCCCCCTCCCATCGACCCACCACCGATGGGAGGGGCAGTAGTAGGGGTTTGGTGCTTTGTGGATCAGGCAGTGTCCGAAGGCGTGGGCCTTGGCGTTCTGATCCTCGGTTGCTGAAACTGGCTTTTGGAACTTGGAACGTTACCTCACTGGCGGGGAAGGAGCCTGAGTTGGTGCGCGAGGTTGAGAGATACCAGCTAGATATAGTTGGGCTCACCTCAACACACAGCTTGGGCTCTGGGTCCAATCTCCTTGAGAGGGGCTGGACTTTATTCTTTTCTGGAGATACCCATGGTGAGAGGCAGCGGGCAAGTGTGGGCTTTCTCATAGCCCCTCGACTCGGCTGGGGTTTTCTCCGGTGGACAAGAGGGTAGCTTCCCTACGCCTTCGGGTTGGGGAACGGGTCCTGACTGTTGCCTGTGCTTATGCACCGAACAGCAGTTCAGAGTACCCAGCCTTCCTAGAGTCCTTGGGAAGGGTGCTTGAAAGTGCTCCTCCTGGAGACTCTAATGTCCTACTGGGGGACTTCAACGCTCACGTGGGCAACGACAGTGAGACCTGGAGGGGTGTGATTGGGAGGAATGGCCTCTCTGATCTGAACCCGAGTGGTGTTCGGCTTTTTGGACATCTGTACAAATCAGTTTGTCCATCACAAACACCATGTTTGAACACAAGCATGTCCATAAGTGCACATGGCACCAGGACACCCTAGGCCGCAGTTCAATTGTACTCATGTCATCGGACTTGTGGCCATGTGTTTTGGACACTCGGGTAAAGAGAGGAGCTGAGCTGTCAACTGATCACCACCTGGTGATCGACAGGCCAAGCGATCTGCGGCTTCAGTCATTGCCAAGGCAAAAACCCGGGTGTGGGAAGAGTTTGGTGAGGCCTTGGAAAGTGACTAAGTCGGCTCCGAAAAGATTCTGGCAAGCCATCAGGCGACTCAGAAGGGGAAAGCAGTGTGCCACTTGCACTGTATATAGTGGAGATGGTGTGCTGCTGACTTCGACTGAAGACGTCATTGGGCGGTGGAAGGAATACTTTGAGGACCTTCTCAATCCCACTGACACGTTCTCCAGTGAGGAGGCAGAGTCTGGGAACACGGGAATAGGCTTGTCCATTACTGAGGCCGAAATCGCTAAGGTGGTTAAAAAGCTCCTTGGCGGCAGGGCTCCAGGGGTGGATGAGATCTGTCCCGAGTTCCTCAAGGCTCTGGAAGTTGTGGGGCTGTCTTGGCTGCCTTTTCAACGTGGACATTGGGGGCGGTGCCACTGGATTGGCAGACTGGGGTGGTGGTACCTCTTTTTAAAAAGGGGGACCAGAGGGTGTGTTCCAACTACAGGGAAATCACACTCCTCAGCCTCCCTGGTAAGGTCTGTGCAGGGGTACTGGAGAAGAGAGTCCGGCTTATAGTCGAACCTCGGATTCAGGAGGAGCAGTGCGGGTTCCGCCCTGGTCGTGGAACACTGGACCAACTCTTTACCCTCTCCAGGATTCTGGAGGGTTCATGGGAGTTTGCCCAACCAGTCCACATGTGCTTTGTGGATTTGGAGAAGGCATTCGACTGTGTTCCCTGGGGTATTCTGTGGGAGGTGCTTTGGGAGTACGGGGTACATGGCCATTCAGGCCCTGTACAAACAAAGCAGGAGTTTGGTTCGCATGGCCGGCAGTAAGTCAGACTCGTTCCCAGTGAGAGTTGGACTCCATCAGGGCTGCCCTTTGTCACTGATTCTATTCATAATTTTTATGGATAGAATTTCTAGGCGCAGTCAGGGGATGGAGGGTGTCCGGCTTGGTGACCTCAAGGTCACATTGCTGCTGTTTGCAGATGATGTGGTCCTATTGGGGACATCAGGCCGTGAACTTCAGCTTTCACTGGATCGGTTTGCAGCCGAGTGTGAAGCGGCCGGGATGAGGATCTTTACCTCCAAATCCGAGGCCATGGTTCTCAGGCGGGAAAGGGTGGAGAGCCCTCTCTGTGTCGGGATGAGCTCTTGCCTCAAGTGGAGGAGTTTAAGTATCTCGGGGTCTTGTTCACGAGTGATGGTATAAGGGAGCAGGAGATTGACAGGCCGATTCGTGCTGGGTCAGCAGTGATGCGGGCTCTTTACTGGTCTGTTGTGGTAAAGAAAGAGCTGAGCCATAAGGCAAGGCTCTCGATTTACCAGTCGATCTACGTTCCCACCCTCACCTATGGTCATGA
>NC_051224.1:15097500-15187500 GCF_015220715.1 Pygocentrus nattereri | reverse complement strand
CAGTGAGAGAGAAAGAGAGACCGAGAGAGAGAGTTGTGTGTGTGTGTGTGTGTGTGTGTGTGTGTGTGTAAAAACCCTCTGGGCACCAAATGCTGTCCACAGGAGTTCAAATGACTGTATGACTTTCTTTTTCAAAAGACAACAAGTAACACACACACATGCACTCACACTCAGACTGCAGTGTTTCATTGATCAAGCATCCCCACCAGAGCTAATCAAATGCCATTCTGTATTTCTGATAAAAGCAGTATGTGTGTGTGTAAACAGACAATAATAAATCACATTATGATTCGTTCGCTATCTCTTTCTTCCTAATAATTCTTAAATAATGGGCTTTCAGAACTGTGAAGTCACTCTCTGGCTATGTCCATTGATCTGTGTATGATTGTATCCAGGTCTGTCTGATTATATTGATCTGACAATCAAAACATTCCACCATTCAGAGCTTGTCTGAATGGCCAATTAGCGCTCACCGGAAGTTTTGTCCGGTGCAATTAGCCCAGAGTGGATTTAGCAGGCATGTCCATTGATCACCCAGCCTTTCACTAACACAACATCCACTTCCTCTTTTCTGTTTGTTTTCCTACAGGACAAAAGTGTCCTGACTTTGAAAAACAATGAAAACAGTACAAACCAAGTATCAATAAACCTTTGTTTGTCTTTGTAAGAGGCTTTTGTAATTAGTTCATTGATTAAAATTGAAAGGGTATAACCACTTATTTTTTGTTGATTAAGTTCAGGTTTTGGGTTAGGCTTAGAAAATTCTTACTACTAATGGGACATGTTATTACCACATACAGGGACATATATATGCGTGCATGTGTGTACACATGCACAACACACACACACACACACACACACATATACATATTATATCGCTGCTGTCGAAAGAAAACCTTGTATCTCTTGTAAATGGTAACTGTAAGTCAATGGAACCAGAATTTTTCCCATGTCATTCTGGGTAATTTCTTCTAGGTCATTCATCATAAAATTTGCAAACAATGTAAAGAGTAACAGATACGTTCAAATTATGTCAAAAACTGAAAAATGGCAAAAATGGAGATACAAGGTTTTCTTCCGACAGCAACAATATATTACATACATAATATACATATACATACACAGATACATATTTGGCACTTGCCATTGTTACATATATATGCTTACAGATGCAGTGCTGTGCAAAAGTATTAGGCACAGTAAAACTGTCAAAATCATAAAATCATCAAAATCACCAGACTTCATTTTGACACTCCAGCAATCATAAATGCATCACCAGCTTTTCTAATTTAGCTTGATGAAGCCCTCATAGACCAAATCACTTGTTTAAAGTTAACAACAGTGAATATCAGGCTGCCATGATAAGAGGATTGGAAATGGCTAAGAGAACATGTTGATGCATACATCACTATATGTTTGTTATTTATTTATTTTAATTAATACTTTTTAAATACATTTGCAAGCAAATGTTTCCCAACCAACTAAGCAGCTTTTTAAAAAAATTCTCAAGTGCCTAAAGGTTTTACACAGTACTGTATACATGTATGTATTTACAAATCATCACTATTGGAACAAATGATGCTTTTCATGCTTTTCAAATGAAGTTTTCATGATGCAAGGATTAATAAAAATTTTCCCAACGGCTTGGCACTAATTTTTTTTTTTAAATGAAGTCCTATTCAAGTTTTTCATTCTGCTGGAAAGTGACCATTTTAGAGATTAAAGTTGTTGTTGCAACTGAGACAACAGATATAACACATATGGCACATATGCCTCTATATTCTCACTGTTTAAAAAGTATATATCTTCTTTTCTACTTCATTTTTTCTTCTAAAATCATTTGAACACAGAAAGTGTCCATTATATTGTGTATAAAAATCATTCTGAATGCACCAGCAGTAATGCTCCAAAATGGCTTGTAACAAAATCTTTCTGCCTTGAAAGTTTTACCTACTCCTGTAAACTGCCTATTTTTAGATAGCAATGAGCAACGATCTATAAAAAAGAAGACATAACAAAAAAAGGCATGTGTGTATGTAAATAATATATATGGGACATATACTTATTACATAAATTAATACATATATATTACATAGGCAAAATATATATACACACACATTTGTACTTTCATACATCAGTCCTGCATATGTAAATATCTACAGAATGGTAGGTTTCATATGTCTCACATATATGAGTTAACCATATGATATGTAATACTGATGTCACATATGTGTTACATATATATGTAATGTAATGCATAATGACAAGTGTTATTGCATATAACACCTTACATGAATATAATACATATGTGACAGATATAACCCATCTCCTGACAAGGTGTGTGTGTGTGTGTGTGTGTGTGTGTTACCTGCTCGTTGTGCTTGTGTGAGTTTGCAGTAAACACTGTCTGCTGATTCAATCAACGTGCGACTCGTCTGGATCATCTACAGGAAACAGGAAACAGGAAGTCAAGTCTCCGCAGGAAGTGGGACACACACACAGAGACATAATTTTGTGCTACATTCACAAAAAGCTTCAGCATCTTTCCACCGGCCAGAATAAACAATAAATGCACTTCCTGCAGCCGAGTGAAGGGAGATTAGTGCCGTTTCATTGTTTCTGTTACTGCTACTTACAGCACAGTGACTTCATTCATCCACATATTTACACACACACACACACACACACACACACACACACACACACACACACACACACACACACACACACACACACACACACACACTCATACCCAACTGAGCCTTTGACCAAAGCAAATGTGAGTGACTGAATGAGTGATTTCAGACCAATGAGGTCCAGTGTGATGATGCTGAGGTCGTTCTTCACGGAGTGTGTGAGTATGTGTGTAAAAACGCTGCAGAGATTCATTATGAAAACAGAATAGTGATGTCACACATTTTGGCCACTTAAGTACTCCAGTAGCTGCTTGCATGAAACTATTATCTTTCCTTTACTGCAAGATGAGTAAAATCTTTTCAAGTAAATGCTTAAATGCAAATGTATAATTGTATTGTAAGACTCTCAGAGACTGGAGATCACATACAACGCAGAAACAATCAGATACATGCCATTTACATAAAACATGCCCTAATCCATGCAGTTGTTTTGGAAGGGAGCCAATAAAACAACAACGTTCAACAACTCGTGATTCAATAGGCCACTGTACTCGTGCATCATTCTGTAGTCCACATTATGTCCATATTAGGAACTCCGGGTCTAAGCCCCATTTTTCTATGGCCAGAATGAATGGAGTTTTTAGAAAAATCGCCTCTATCGCACCGTGTTGAAAAAAAAAGAACCCGATACGTTTTATCCTGCGAACATTTTTCTCACGAATGTCACGGGATCCTCCAAATTACGAGGTCTTTAAAGAACTAGCTATAATACTAATATTGCTACATGTGATCTAAAGCTACTGCATATCAATTTGATGTCACTAAGCTACATAAAACTAAGGCAGGCTGTGCCGGTGCTCTGATGAGCTGTGCTACTTTAAAAATTCTGACCTGTTAATTCTGTGAAATAGCAAAAATAAGTTAATCTTTCTCAGTTTTTAAGCGGAAATGGAGAAACTTCCTCAAATCATGCCTTTCAACCTTCCATGAAGCTGAAGACAGCTTCTTTTTAGCCAGCAGCTTGTTAAAATTTTCCCGTTCCACCTCAAACGGCACAGCAGTTCACAATGTTACTGTTGCACCATTTAAGGTGGAATGGGAAAAGTCGAACAAGAAGCTGGTGAAAGTCCTGAGAAAATATCCTTAGAAAATGTTACAGGCATTAAAATAATTATTAGGATATTCTGAGAGCCTAAATCCGTTTATCGGGGGTAAGCAGTGATATTAAGCTGAGTCTGTACTGAATTAGCCACAGTGCAGGTAAATTTGTTTAGCTTTTCAAATTAAGAGAACAGAGAGCTGCAGGGAAGCCTGCTTATTTTGTTGTGACTTCTTTTCATCTGCCCTCAGTCTGTACATGGAAATATGTTCCTACACTGACAAAGCCTGCTTAAGGAGGCTGTCAGTCTAATGATGTCAACTCTGTGCATTAGCTTACATATATTCATATTATACATGTAGCAATATTCATATTTCAATTCTTTAATGACCTCGTAATTCAGAGGATCCAGTGATATTAGAAAGAAGAATGTTCACAGGACAAAACGGATCAGGTTCTGAACTGTTTAATTTAACAGAGGGTGGCAATAGAGGTGATTTTTCAAAAACCAAATTCACTCTGGTCATAGACAAATGAAGATTAGACCCAGAGTTCCTAATACAGGCATAAACGCATGGTGCTGACTACACAGTGACGACACGACTACGGTGGTCTATGGCTGCGCTCATAGGTAGAGTGAGCAATGAGTGCACTGCTCCCTGTACAGCCACCAAACCTTATAGTGTTAAAATTACGAAGGAATATACAAAAGAATATAGAGTAAGAACTGAAATAAAATGTCTTTATTTTCAAGGCGTAAGAACGATGTAATTGTGTTGCATACTTATTTTCTTTAAATACATTTTAAATGCTGTATTATTGCATGAAATTCTGAAGCACTAACTGTGTTTAGTACTTTTTTTCTGAATTTATTGTTATTATTGATAGTATAGACGATACTGATAATGGCCTTGGCTACTGAAAATCAAGCATTTTTTCTGTTCATTAAACTTACACACTTAAATTTACACACAGCCCTACCAGACGTGACTATGATCACACAGTTTCACACAATCATAGAGATCATACAGTCCCTTCACTGTATCTATAAAAATGGCTGATACTACTGTTTTTATCTTTGCGGCACACTTTTTCGCGTGTCTTGGCTGAACAACTACAACAGGGGTAAGAAAAATAGTGCAAATTTGATTTTATTGAAATTATTGCTTTTATAGGGGCATGGACACCATTCTGAGTGGAAAGACTAGACGAGCACACTGCAGGAGAACATGTGCAGTGCACACACTGTTCTGTAACAGCTGCTTTCAGGTGTGCTTTATACAAACACACACACACACACACACAGAAATTATACATGAGGCTACTCAGATCAGAACTCTACTGCAGGGAAAGTGCACTGCATGGTCCAACACAGTGGCTGGTCTGTGTGTATATATATATATATATATATATATATATATATATATATATATATATATATATATATATATATACACATATATATATAGTATATATGCTCTGTCATTGATCAGTGAAGTAACTAACTGTGTGTGTATATGGTCATGGTGTTTTGATAAAAAAAAATACATAAGACGTTTCAAGGATCCTTTTAGCAATAACAACATAAGGTTGGTTTCATGGAATTAAATGTAGTCCTAGACTACACTGTCCTTTGAATGGAGAAACTCTATCCAAAATGATGTGAAGTCATGGACTAGGCTTAATCCCTGTCCAGGAAACCAACTCTCAGTTTGCTAACACAGCTTTTTAAACTGGATATTTATCTATATTAGCTATGAGGGAAGAGTTTCAGGCAAACTCTTCCTCTCAAACTAAAAGCAATAAAACAATACATTTTTAAAATTTTTGCCCCTTACCTCAAATGTCAATCAGCCAAGACATGTTGTTGTCTGACATTTGCTTGTGTGGTTTTGCTTTGAAGCTACAAGACTAATGCACCTAAAAAGTAATAGATGCATATACCCCACAGTACTGTATGACATATTACTATCCATAAATGGACACACACTTGTCAATTTTTATAGATAACATAACACACTATAATGTGGCGAGAGATAACCATATACACACATAATCGATACACCAAACCACTGATGCACACACTATCTCTCTGCATATCCTTGGACTCTGGACACCTTAACCTTAACACAGTGATTCAACTTGCTATGAAAATGTATTATCGACTAACACAGCATTGCAGAAAATCTATAAATAAAACAGCCTAAATCAAGCACATTTAAATTCCTATGGCCAAAGTATTTTAAAGTTTAGTTCTTTTTTATTATTAATTACTTTAACACGTTAAACAAAAATCCGGGGCAGCTGAAAAAGTATGTCTTTTTTTTTTTTTACCAACCTACTGCTTTAAGTTATTGTATAACTTTTTATACACATTAACACAGAAGAAGCATGTGCTATGGACATCATTTAGTAGTGTTAGCATACTAGCATGTGCTTACCGTGTCATAGGCAGTCAGGACTTTGCGCAGCAGCTCTGGGACTGGACCTTGTGCCTCCATGGTAGGATAGGCCTCACTTAGATCCACCGTAACCCGCAGAGAGCGCTCACTGTTCAGCAGCCACGAAGACACAGTCAGTATACACTGCTTCATGTTGGCCGCTGGGGTCAGACCACACAGCTCCTTAAACGACACCATGGCGTTCTGCCAGAGAGGAAGACAGAGCACAAGATTTACAGCTACATAAACACACATATATAAAAAAAAACGAACAAAACAGCATTTCTTCTAATTATAACACCTACTGTCACTGCTCATATTAAGAAATGTATGCAAAATTTTATACAAGTTGGGGCCAACAATAATTTATTAAATAATAAACTCATTTCTTTTACGGGTTTCTGTCCTCAGATTTTAATAATGTTTAATCTTAATATGTTACACAGCCTTCTTAGTCATTTCAGAACCACCATCTCATCATTCATTCATCAGCTTGCAATTTGTCATGTTGCAGAGTACTAACTTTATATTAGACACTTTTGCTTGTACAGTACTGTAGAAAAGTCAGAGACCAACCTTTATTTATTGCATTTTCAGTCAAATTTCAGTCCAAATTATTCATCTTTCAGAAGATATTTCTGAAGAGATCATGTACTTGCATTAGGGAAATGGGAAAGTCAAAGGAAAATATGAGATTCCAAACTTTGAGCACAACAAAATTATTAAAGGATACAAAGAAAATCGGACAATTATGCAAGATCTGGCAGACCAACAAAACCATCACCATGAGATAAAAGTTTTTCCAAGCTTTCATCTTAAAGACAGGAGTAAATCAAGCACCACACTTATTTCAGATCCATTCATAATCCGACTAACAGCTCATTCAGAATAGAATATGTTGGAATAGAATATGTAAACACCTCAATTGGAATAGACTAGTCCCATTTGGAATACATTTTCTATCTTACTGAAGAAGGTGGGTAATCCTATAAATAATCTGTTAAATAGAAGAATAATAGCCATGTAAACATTTAAAAGACGGCAGGTGTCAAGCTTATGTGTCTTAGAATATGACGTCTTCCTCTCGCCCTTCTTTACAAGTACATGTGAAGTACATTTTCCTGAGTCTGAGATGATATCAAAGTAATTAAAAACACAAGCACTGCTCGCTGCTGCTCGTCTCACTCGGATTGGACTCACATGATGCTCGTTGTCATGTTAACATCTACAGTAAGAGGTACTCTACTCATGCGTGTTATTTTGCATCAGATTACTTCTACTGTGCATGTAAATGGAGATTTTCCATAAGATTGTTGAGTAGAGTGACCACAGACACCTCAGTCTTAACATATAATCAGAATGCATTCAATCAGATCTGCAAAAGTCCTTGCATGTAAATATAGTCATTCGCAGGTGTTTCTGCCCATCCTTCCACTGTGAAAAGACAACACTGAGTTTGAAAGGATGTGTATCTGTCAAGAACTGAGAAAAGAAAAAGGAAGAAAGAAAGAAGCTGCTGGTGTTCTTAGAACAATGACGTGACCACCATGGGGTCCACATCCCAACATCATTGAATATGTTTGGGATTGCTTGGATCATGAAAAACAGCAAATCCTACCCAACTTCCACCACTGAATTTCAGAGGCATGGAAAAATATCTCTGTAGACTTCTTTGAGAAAATGAATGGAAGACTCCTGAAAAGAATGGAAGGTAAAAAGTGGACACACTAAATACATTAATTATTTTTAGTTGTGTAATTTTTTGTTAAATAGTTTTTTTTATGTTTCTTGATGCTGAAAAATAAATAACTTGCACCTAATGGCTGTTTTGAATTCTGCAACAAAACAGGTTTTTGATTATTGATTCCAAACTTCTGGACAGTTGTGCTGCGTTCCCTGAGTTCCCTGAGAATTGCAACCCTGTGTATAGCTGTGTTAACTAGGCCTCTAAAATGACCTCTTCTATTTTAAAGCATATCAGCTCATTTGCTTTCTCTTGATGCTTGAGCTGTTTCAGGTGGAGAAACACCCAGTTGGGGACAGTGAGTGTTCACTGTGGAGTTAGCAGCTGAGTGAAAGTCATGCGCTAGTTTCTAACGGGAGCACACTCGGCTCCGTGTTCTGCAGTATAGAGGAGAGTAGAGCTCTTTTGCACTGAATATTACAGGAGGGTGAGTGAAAATTCACTCTCTCAGTTTACCCCGGCAACAAACAACAAACAACAGTTTATTAATTACAAAAAAAAGCGTGGAAGTGCTGTCCAGAAAGTGCCGTCATCTGTTTAGAGAGGAATGAAGAAGCTTGTCAGTGTCAGTAGTGTAGGTTACATTCCCATGACACCATCACACACTCTTACATCACGGACATGGAATATTAGCACTCCGCTAAAGATTAAGCCTGTGTTTCTATTTGTGAGTGTTTTGGTATATTTATAAAAAACATGGGCTAACTGCTAAAACTTTTTACAAAAGTTGCATGTTTAATTTGTTTGCATGCATGTAACAGACATTTATAAAGGCTTATTTCAATTAGTGGTGGTTGTCGTAACTCTTGCTGAGGTGAAATGTCATGAGCATGGACAAAAGCAGCCTTAATCAAATCATCAAATCAAATCAAATTTAATTGTTTAGCGCTTTTTACAATGGATGTTGTCACAAAGCAGCTTTACAGAATTTCAGAAAAGACAGAAATTAATGACAGCTGATGCTTGCTGGAATAGGCCTTTTACAAAGTTTATGTTGGTTTTCATGAAAGGCTTATGTGTATACACTCACACAGCTTCATGTGGCCTTCAGATTAGCTCAAGAACAGTGCAGAGAGCTTCATGCAATGGATTTCCATGGCCGAACAGCTGCGTCCATACCTTACATCACCAAGCGCAATGCAAAGAGTCGAATGCAGTGGTGTAAAGTGCCACCACTGGACTCTAGATCAGTGGAGACGTGTTCTCTAGAGTGATGAATCACGCTTCTCCATCTGGCAATCCGATGGATGCATCTGGGACTGGCGGTTGCCAGGAGAATTGAACTTGTCTGACTAAAGTTTGGTGGAGGGGGATTATGGTGTGGGATTGTTTTTTAGGAGTTGGGCTCGGCCCCTTAGTACCAGTGAAAGGAACTATTAATGCTTCAGCAGACCAAGAGATTTGGACAATTTCATGCTCCCAACTTTGTGGGAACAGTTTGGGGACGACCCCTTCCTGTTCCAACATGACTGCACACCAGTGCACAAAGCAAGTTCCTTAAAGACATGGATGAGTGAGTTTGGTGTGGAAGAACTTGAGTGGCCTGCACAGTCCTGACCTCAACCCAGCAGAACACCTTTGGGATGAATTAGTGCAGAGACTGTGAGCCAGACCTTCTCGTCCAACATCAGTGTCTGACCTCACAAATGTGCTTCTGGAAGAATGGTCAAAAATTCCCATAAACACACTCCTAACCTTTGTGGAAAGCCTTCCCAGAATAGTTGAAGCTGTTATAGCTGTAAAGGGCGGGCAGACATCATATTAAACCCTATGGATTAAGAACAGGATCTCACTCAATTTCATATTGAAGGCAGACAAGCGAATACTTTTGGCAATATAGTGTATATTATATATATATATATATATATATATATATATATATATATATATATATATATATATATATATGTGTGTGTGTGTGTGTGTGTGTGTGTGTGTGTGTGTGTGTGTGTGTGTGTGTGTGTGTATACACTTTCATTATTTTATACAGTACCTGTATATTGTAGGTTTGAAAAGTACATGAAGTTAACCATGTTGTAAATACTGCTGCTATGTTAATTTAAAATAAGTGTTATAAGGTCTGCATATGTAGTAAGTAAAAGGTTCCTTCTTGAAAACCCTGAATGAACTTGGTTAAAGTTCCATCTGTAGCCCAACAGGTGCGGCCAAGGAATCAGAATTCATGGTTTACCCTTCTTCTCGAGCTCAAACTGTATAGAGAACTCAGAGCTTGGCTGTAATGATGGCTTACAAGACACTTGTTAAATGGTTTAGTAAGAAATGACAGTGGTGAAGGGTACGCAGATCTTCTCCACAAAACAGAGAACTGAAATCTGAAGTCAAGGAATATGGTTCACTTCTCAGCTAATATGGTTATCTTTGGAAGCTCCTGACTTTGACTTTGTTAAGACATGAATGTTAAGACATTAATTGTAGTACATAAGAGGTCTGCCGTCTGAAAAATGGAAATAATCCTCAATATATCAAAACTGCACTGAATGCAGAACCTTATAATTCATCGTAGTATCCATATAATTATATGTAAATACACATTGTCACAGTCAGGACAAAACCTTGCATCTCCATTTCTGTCTTTTTTCTTTTCCTTTATACATAGTTTGAAAATGTCATTATGATAAATTATGATAGAACTTCATAATGAATGGACCTATAGAACTAGTCTAACAGATATGTTCCTTTATCTTCTATTCATACTTAAATGTTTTTTTCCTTCTCTTGTTAAGTTACAGTATTGGAGATATGAGATTTTGCCCTGACAATAATTATATACAGTTGTATGTGAAAGTTTGTGCTTCTAATCAAACTACATGTTTTGTGTAAATAAGTGAACACATCCTCTGCAGAGAACACACCTCTGAAGAATGTAATGCACAAAAACTGTTTATTTGCTGAACGAAACATACTGGGAAAAATTATATAAAATGTGGCCTGTAAGTTGAATAATGTATTTTTCTAATATGTAAAGCTCACCAAATAAATAGTAATTATGCACCTAAATTTAGAGAAAAATGGAATATTTAAGTTCAACATTTTTTTTCATTTGACTGTATATGTAAGTACCTATATCCCATACACACACTCTATATAATACCTAAGGGACATATGTCCTCACAAGGTGTAAGTGCATATGTTGTTGTGTCTGTTTATAATTAAAGCACACAAATCTAGAAAGCAGAGGTCGTGTCTGTGCTTTGGAGACTCAATGTGTGTGTGTGTGTGTTTGTGTGTATGTGTAAGAACCAGGAATCTTGGCACATCAACTCTGCCAAACAGCATCTGCCAACCTTCCTGTCCCCACACAGCACTCAGCCTCAGAGCACAAACCTCCCCCCCCCCCACACACACACACACACACACACACAGAATGCACTATAAAACTGTGTTATTCTCACACCTTCAGCCAAGCTAACTGGCTTTCCGCCCTGAGAGCCTAAAAGCATCACACATCCTTGTGTGTCTCACTTCTAACCTAAATCCCAATTCTAAACAGCCAAAATCTAGTTGACCTGCTTCTACTAGTCATACACATCCCCCCACACATACATACCCCTACAAAAAGTGTAGTCATACATGTTTCTTCATTTTCTTTAAATTAGAACCTGATCAATACACTCTTTAACCATTGAAATAATCAGCGGAATTACCATATACAAAGCAAGGGTAACGTAAGTAGCTTTTGTTAAGTAAAACCTACAGTGTCTTACACCTACAGTGTAAAACGCCTACAGTGTTTTAAATTTGTTTTGAACTTGAGTTCAGCACTCATTTGAGTTCAGAATTCATTTTATTTTTCAGTTTTAAGGTTAAGTTAAAAGGTTATGTAATAAGGTTAATTACGGTCATCAAGTTTGGTCAAATGAAATGTTTTGTTGATTTTTCTAAGTCAAAATAAGGCATCCACTATAGAAAATGCACTTCTGCACATTTAAATGCACAATTACTATTTATTTGCTGAATTTGACATAAGGTGAAAAATTATAAAACGTGGCCTGTGCAATTTTGTTTCTGTATATTTTAAATAATCAGAAGCTCTCATCAGATTTATATAACAAATATTTAAGTCAGGCCTCTGCAGAGAATATATTAACTCAAAAAAGAACAATTGACAGGGGGTGATCAAACTTTTACATCTGACTGTGCAAAAGTTTGAACATACTATAGTTTTAGACATACTATATGAGACTGTGGGCCATCACAGCATTCTACAGGAGTTTAATTCTACTCCAGTTCACACATTAGAAATTGGGAAACAGTGCACTTGTAATGTATACTGCGGCTGCATGAAGGCACATTTGCATGTATATATGTCTGGGCCTTGAGAGCTAAATAAGAGTTACGCTTAGTAAATATTCTTTGAGACTTGTGTCTCCATCTATCCACTATGACTACTGCCATTGTTATAGTAAGTGTCCCAAAAATGTGTTTAAGATAATCCTAAATTACACCTGGATTAAAGATGTGTAGAAAATTCCATACAAAAATGATCACCACTATTTCTCAAACTTCTCTAAATGGTACATAAGCTGTAATCAGCCTCATTTCTATTACCTCCATCTACTTTTTGTCCAATCCTCCCTCAGAAGTATATGTATAAGGGACAGAATCACATTTTGCATGTATATAGCACACGAAGTGTGTATTTAACTAGGCTAGTGGTAGTGTTTATACCATTCTAGGAGGTAATAATGAGATTTGGTTCTTATCTGTTGTGAGAAAACTAAAATATGGACTGCTTCTTCTACACAACACCGCCGTTCAGGTTTGCCATTTGTGCAGCACCAGTGTAAAACTGAAAAGCTTAAAGCTCAATCACATCTCAAAGTGCTGAAAAACGTCAGATGCAAGTCTACAGTAGCTATGAACACAGAGAAAAACTAAAACATTAGCTGCTGTATTGTGTCATGTGATAAAATACATTTTACATACACTGTGTGCACAATTATTAGGCAAGTGAGTATTTTGACCATATACATTTTAGGCATATTTTCTAACTCCAAGCTGGATAAACTTGAATGCTTAATGGATTTAAGCATAGCAGGTGATGTGTATCTGTGTAATGAGGGAGGGTGTGGCCTAAGGAGGTCAACACCCTATATCAAGGTGTGCATAATTATTAGGCAGCGTTTTTCTTTAGGCAAAATGGGCCAAAAAAGAGATTGAACTGACTCTGAAAAGTCAAAAATTACCAAAAGTCTCTCAGAGGGATGCAGAACTCTTGAAATTGCTAAGATATTGGGGCGTGATCACAGAACCATCAAATGTTTTGTTACAAACAGTCAACAGGGTCGCAAGAAACGTGCTGAGAAAAAAAAGACGCAAATTAACTGACAAGGATTTGAAAAGAATCAAGCGTGAAGCTACCAGGAACCCATTTATCTTCCAGTTCTGTTATATTCCAGAACTGCAGCCTAGCTGGAGTACCAAGAAGTACAAGATGTTCAGTGCTCAGAGACATGGCCAAGGTGAGGAAGGCTGAAACCTGACCACCACTGAACAAGACACATAAGCTGAAGTGTCTAGACTGGTAAAAGAAGAATCTTTTCAAAGGTTTTATGGACCGATTAAATGAGATTGACTCTTGATGTACAAGATGGATGGGGCCATGGCTGGATCAGTAATGGGACAGAGCTCCACTTCGAGTCAGATGCCAGCAAGGTGGAGGTGGGGTACTGGTATGGGCTGGTATTATTAAAGATGAGCTGGTTGGACCTTTTGCAACTCTTGTTTTTATTTTATTTTATTATTATCCTTATTTTGTTGTAAATAGTCTAGAGATTTAGCTTTCATTTTTATTATTTATAATGTTGATAAGGTTTATACTGTTTCCCATTTCTATTACTGAGTGCCTTACTCCTGTTACTCTGCTGCTGTAATACTGTGAACTTCCCCGGTGTGGGACTAATGAAGGATTATCTTATCTTATCTTATCGGGCTCAAAATGAACTCCCAAGCCTACTGCCAGTTTTTTGAAGACACTATCTTTAAGCAGTGGTCCAGGAAGAATCTGCATCTTTCAAAAAGACGATGATTTTTATGCAGGACATGCAACCAAGTACTCCTCTGCATGGCTCGCCAGTAAAGGCATTAAAGATGAAAAACTTATGACATGGCCCCCTTCCTCACCTGACCTGAACCCAACTGAGAACTTGTGGGCAATGCTTAAACGGGAGATTTACAGTGAAGGAAAACAGTACACCTCTCTGAACAGTGTCTGGGAGGCTGTGGTTGCTGCTGCACAAAAAGTTGATCATCAACAGATCAAGAAACTGACAGACTCCATGAATGGAAGGCTTATCACTGTTACTGAAAAGAAGGGTGGCTATACTGGTCACTGATTTTTTATTTTTATTTTTTTGTCAAATGTTCATTGGAAAGTTTTGAGTTGTTTGTTTATAATTCTCACTTGAACAGATGAAAATAAAAACATGAGATGGGAAAATGTGTTTTTCATTTAGCTGCGTAATAATTCTGCACAATAATAGCTGCCCAATAATTGTGCACATATAGATATTCTCCTAAGAAAGCCAAAACCTCACTTTTACTTTCTTAAACATTCATGTTTGAGGTTTATTAACATTTTTTAAATTAAACGAGATTGAGATTAAAGGAGAGCACTGCAGTTGGTGATTAAATAAGACTTGCCTAATAATTGTGCACACAGTGTAGAGGCATAATTTCATCAGTTTGTCCATCAATCTGAATCATTGCCAGACATTTTGGCATTAAATTCAGACATCAAACACTGCATAACATTTTTTTAAAAAGATGATTTGTATCTGAGCCTACCACAAAATGCTTAGTATATCTGGACCAGAGTTTTTGCTGTCTGGTTGAGTTAAAAAATGCAACTGAGAACTGAGGATTGGCAATGACCTAAAACTGGTCAATATTAACAGAAACTTTTGCTGCTTAAACGGTCGTCAGTTTCAGGTCCAAAATATTTCATATCAGTTATGCCCTCAACCTCTTCCTCTGAACACTGAATATTTTTGCTCTGTCTACAGCAGTGGGCTTGGTGAACGCTGTGTGGATTGTGAGTCTGACCAGCTGTCCTTCACACTCCTGACTCCTGATCTGTGGCTGAGATTTAAAGAATCTCTCACTCTCTCTCGCACTTGCTGCATGTGACTAGGGTGTGAGTTAGATTAACAGTTTGTTTAAACTCAAGAACAGGGGAAATATGCACTGGGACATTTACTTCCCACAAGGGAACGATCTGCAGCCTCAGAACACATGGAGACACACACATGCACACGGACACTTTTTTTCTCATGTATAATGCACTTTCCTCTCCTTTACATCACCCATTCCTCCTCCAGTTTAATTACCTCTCCTATCACGGTTCAAATACCACGATTAACACACACTCCACACACACTGACTGAGAGCGCGGGAAAAAGGCTGCTTACGGGACATGTCTGAATAATTTCTTCCACACACTTTGTGTGTGTGTGTGTGTGTGTGTGTGTGTGTGTGTGGTGTTGGGGGGAGGGGGTGTTGTAGAAGCTGTCCCCATATTTCTTTTTACCGCCAATCAACTTCAACCTCTCAAAATGCTGGCTTATTATCAAGATATTCATCTTAAGACATATCCAGTAACTACTAAAGGCTGAAGATGTATGTAAATGAGCAATATGATATTTATCGTTATTGTGATAAATTATGTCACAATTTGCAACAAAATGCTTTTCGTAATGTGAATATCATCAGAACCCTTGTGTTGTGTTTGAGTGAACAACTTCACACTGTTCACCCCCTTCACATTTATATTACACATGTGGTGTTGGGGTGAACCCACGGGGAATAGAAGTGTGGAGGTGCTGTGTCCCTTCACTCTGTTCTCATTCTACATGACCTGCTCTTAGTGTGCGTGTATGTTTGTATATGTGTGTGTGTGCATGTGTGTGCGTGTGGACAGGCTGCTGATTGGCTACAGCTGCTAAAGGAGAACCTTACACTGGTCACGTGTGATATTTTAACCATCTGGTATTTTTACATAAATTGTTATGGCTGGATTGATTAAAAAAATAAGTAATAATGCAGTGGGTCCACCAGACCACTGAGTAACAAAAACATCAGCACCACACAAGGGGTAAAAAAAAAAACACTTCCCATCTGCACATAGATTAGTCATGTTTAACTGGATTTAATGTAGCACAGCATGTAAAATGTTGAAAACATTTCACTGTATTTCTAGGTTTTGATGGTATTTTTTTTAAAGATGGCACTACTTTGTATGTTCTAACTTAGAGTAATAAATATTGTGACAAACTACGTATTGTGAAAACTTTTTGAAGTATAAACAAACATATCTGCGCCGCAGCATAGAGAAAGGGTCCAGGGCTTAGCACAGCTTGCATACCTCCAAAATCTCAACTAGACCCTGTGCACATTTGCAGAGCTTTGTGTAAAACAAATGACAAAACCTACATATTTCAGCTTTAGTATTGCATTCACTTTTTTCATCTGTAAAAATCAACCTCTTTTTAAGGCGGTCATACGACGCTCAAAGGGCTCACTGGAAAAAATGATATACTCTACCTGTTGATTTGAGAGCAATTGTTGATAATTATCAATAAACTACTGATTTGCAAACAATTTAGAAAGGATAAAACATACCAGCAAAACAACAGTACCACATTAAAAAACAGTTATGAAATGCTCACAATGATTTAAAAAATAAAAATAAAAAAATCAAAAAATCAATCAACGAGTAAAAGCAAAATGAGTAAAGTAAGATAAAGGCAGAATAGGCTGTCATCCAATCCAATATCTGTTACTATGCAGTTTATGTTGTTACTGTACGGGTTTTGGTGCTCTCTACAAATGATGATATCTATAATGGACTCAGAAAAGAGTAAATGTGATGTAATTTATTACTAAACATATCACAAATCATCATATTAAAAAAACTAATATGTAATTAATGCAGTTAGAGTGATGATGTGCGCCCCCAAATATGGACCCTTTGAGTTTAAAAGGTATGATGTATGACTGTGTTCATTATAAACCATTCAGTTGCATTTTTGTTTAAGTCAATCTGGTTAAAACATGTAATGGAGATGCTGTATTGGAACATATGTACATGTATTTGGAGACATGAAGTTTCAAACAGAATAAATGGTTCAATGAAGGTTACTGTCACAAGCACTTAGACTTGTATGTGGGTCATGTCTGCTGTAATGACCATCAAAACCAGCACAAAAGGATCTTACTTCTGTCCACTCTGCACTGTGTGTTTTGTCTCAGGGTCAAAGCTGCATGACCAACATACTATAATAATACATACTGTCGTATGTACTGTAGTACATTGATGCAATGACATTTTACTGGGATTTGAGTCATTTTGGACCATTTCTATTAGTCCATTTATCATGAAATGTTCACACAATGTTACATTTTCAAATGGTCTAAGAAATAAAAATTTAAAAAGGAGTTACAAGGTTTGACATTACATAAATTATATAGCATTTTGATACACAGTCCAACTGCAATATGCCTTGTAATATATTAATAAAGTGAACCCTGTATGACCTTATTAAAAGTGCCTTGACAAAACAATGCCTAGATAAACTTAGACACGTCTGAGACTGATCAAGATGCTCACAGCACGAATCATTTGCATACTGTAGCCTTTTGTGGTATTAGGACTGTAAAAGCTAATATAATGATAATGATATGATATACTGTTCAGCTCCACTGAGAAAATTCACTGAAGTAATGTCAAAGCTGAAATCTTTCAACAAAACAGATCTCTTTAACATCCTCATCTCTTCCTTATCATGCATGAGCAAATCCAATCTCCAGCAATATATTATAAATGCCTAGTATGCCTTGGAAATATTGATGTGATATGTGACGCATTCATGCCCTGTTTACTGCTGGCTTTACATTGTAAAACTTGCTCTGAGATGCATACAACATTATTGCCGTGCAACTTCACAGCTACATGAAGCAATTAGAAAACAATGAAAGTTGCATGCAACACATGATTACTCCACTAGTTAGCCAAAGCAGCAACTCAGATTTTTCCATATCATTCTCGATCATGTGATGCATTTATGTATTTTGATTGGCTGTTTCATGAAACTTGTTTGAAACTTGTTGCTTGAAAGTTAAGAGGCTTGCAACTGCTGCAGATGAGTTTCAAGTTATTTGCAGGACGCTTTACATTATGTAACTCAAGTTTAATTTACTTTCATACAGGTTTAAAGCAACTAACGCTGCATGGAAGTTTCACTGTGTAAAGCCAGTCTTATCACTTTCTCATAATGAAAACTCAATAGTCCAATAAAGACAACACATGGCCTGTGACCAATTTATTCAAAGTAATCTAGATTGGCAACAAAACGCAATGTTCCGTAACAGTTGAACAGAGAAACTATGGTAGTTTATGATTCTAGTTTATGACCAGAGTGTACTCCCTGTTACAGATAGAGAAAATAAATAAAACAGAAGTTTTTTAGGAGCTAAACTCATTATTTAGAGCATATTGTGGGTAAAGTGCGTCCTTCAGAGGCACCATGGAATCACTCATTGTAATTCTGTAGTAGCTATAGAGAACTGCTCCTGAAGCAGCACTATAGCTGAATGCACATAATAGAAGAAAAAGAAGGTGATAAAGAAACAAATTTAGTTCATTAAATAAAAACAAACAAAGCTTCCATTTAAAGTTGATTGCTGGATTGCTAGATTTCCCTAGTTGGTGAAAGCATTACGGGCCTGAAAGGTAATTCAGGCACAGGAACTAATTTGACAATTTCCATTATTAACAACGAACATTTATGAAGATATTTTAGACCAGCAGTAAAGTGTAAGTAAAAAATATATTGTGACTAGCTCTCTATTGATATCAGTAATTGAGTACTCAATTATTTTGACAATCAAGCAAGTAGTCTGTTTTTTTTATTTATTTATTAGAGCTTAACAATATCTAATCATACAAAAATTACCTATGCATAACCTATGCATAATAGGTGCTTACAGAGTATCTGCAGGTATCAGCAAATACAATTTATCTAATTTTTAAAGCCATTTTAAGAATTTATTGAAAAATCAAATGCTTTAATGCTGTTTTGATCCCATTTTAATTTCGTGAACTTGTCATATCACCATGTTGTAGCTGGAGCGGTATATCAATAAGGCATACTGTGGTATTTATAAAATTAGATTTTACTTAAAACTTACTCCTGAAAAACTAAGCACGATTGCAGCTCACACACCACAGAACACTTTCCACTCCACTTTCAGCTTACCCTTACCAGTTGCTTGACTTTGTACTCTCATATTTCCTCAAAGCGAGAAACATTTTAACATAAGTTAGCTGGAACTGAGCCTGTGCTGTAGTGTGTGGCATATCTGTCCTGCTAACTAAGCTCTTGTTAGTTTGGCCAAAACACAACAGCCCCAAACACCACAGAACATGTCTGATTTCATCTTTTTGTCATTACAACATTAGTCACTCGACCTTTGCTGCCTCAGACATTAACTTTTATCATCCACACTTGTTTTATCAGAGCAACAGTTAGTCAGAGTTGAGCCTGTACTGTTACAAAATGAATGACCAGTCCATTACACAGCAAATCTCCACAAGTACAATGTGTGATACAATGTGTGAATTTCCAGTAGTGCTTCTTCGGAGATTAAAATGTTATGTTACCACTTATGTTATCACTTGTCAGCTCTACTTCAACATGGAAACATTGATAGGTTGTAACAGACATTTAAGCGGCATATTCTATCATTTTTATATTTCAGTTTTAGTCTAACTAAATTTTACTGGAGTAATTTGTTAGTATGTTAATTGTCTAGACCTAGCTAAGCTAAAACTTTTACTGCATGTAACATTTTACTGCATACACTCAATTTTGCAATTTACACTGGAGAATGTTTAGTCTGCTTAATTACAATCTTCAAATTTGCAGGCAATTTAATAAGCCAATTCAGAAAGAACATAAATTATCATTGATGATTTGTTGTAATTAAGTAACTGATTTGGATCGAGATAAAAAGAGTTCTTATCAGCCATCCATATCTTGTTCTTAGTGTCAGCCACTGGTGTCACTGTGAGCACAACATCAGCAATGTCCTCAAGCTAACAATGACCTGACTGATCCCAAGCATGCAGCATTTTTGCCTATATTGGAGCCAGTTCTGTTATAAAGAAGTAGAAGGCCAGGCTAAATTAGCAGGCCAAAGGGAAGAACTAAATCTTTAACTATACAGAACTTTTTGCCATTTCCGAAGTTCATCACATACCAGTGACTGTCCAAGGAAACACTAAGCGATGTTCACATTTGCCGCAGAAGTTAGAGAAATGAAAGAACAAAGAAAGAAAAAAAAAATCAACAGGGAATGAGTAGAGGGAAAGCTAAGTAAGGACATATGTTTTTTCCTTCTAATTAGCTGCCGGGGAATCCCTTGAGGTTTGAGTGCTCTTAAATTAGTCGCAGCAATACTTTAGTTTAGGAACTCTCCAACGAGATTTGCTACATGCTGCCAATAGATTGAGAAACAGCATAAGTTGATGCTGAATCACAGTTATACATGTTCAAACATAACTTTGTTTGTGTTCTATGATGAATAATGCAGAAATATAACTGAAATTAACAGACAAAATAATGATCAAACTCTTGCAAAACATGTTTTCATTATGACTACACCATGCACTATAGCTATGCTATGTCTAATCAAGTTTTAACCCAAACTGCCGCCTTTTATTAATCTTTCGTGACATGTAAATATTAAGTAATTAGGCCAACAAAGCACTTCCTTTAAAGAGGAAAACACCGCATTAGTGCATAGAGAATCAGGATCAAATCTTTTGTTTCCCTAGGCTTCCAGGGCATCACCCAAACCACTAATGAGCTTCACTACAAAAAACTATCCCCCTCCTCCCACCCTCTATATTTCTCACACTCTCTCTCACACACACTGTCTCTCTAATTGAGGGTCAATCCTTCTGTATACCCTGTTTGCATAATGCCTTTTGAGGTGCCTGTTATATCAGACACATAAAAAGTGCTCTTGCCTCGCTCAAGCTCATGTTAAAGCCCCAGTCATGAATGACAAAAACTGCTCCTTGGTCGGCCTTGGACAGGTTCTGATTTTATTAGCAGAGAGCATGGTGTTTAAAGTAATTGCAGTTTTGATGTTACCAGCATTCAAAAAGCGCTGGCAAAAGCCCACTGACAACACTCACACTTAAAGGTACCATAATAATTCATAATACAGGGCTGTTGAATAACTCACAGGCATGTGTTATGATTATTTTCAGTGCTTGAACATTCCATAGGAAAATAAAATTAATATTCAAGTATTCAAATGTATATATATTAGAGAGTATGATATATAATAGTTTTTTCTTACATAGGTTTCTGTCTCTATGTCTGTGTACTTATAAATAATTGCTAGATTCATAACAAGTGGAAGCTTTATAAGTTTTCCATCCGTACAGTGACATTTGTTGAGAGAAGCGTCTCTGAGACAGCTGAGCATTTCATATCAGGTAAAACCTGATATTATTGGTTAATACCATCTTCCATGTTGGCTGGTGCACAGTGGCACAACAGAAACATTTTCAAAGTGAGCAACAGAAGTGTTTACACTTCAAACAAAGATTACGGAGAAGCAATAATGTTGTCAATGAAGTAGTGTGGCATGAAAAATTGAGTTTAATATGGTTGGGGACATAAGCTAACAAGGTAAAAAAAAAGTTATTTTCGATTTCAGGTTGACAAAGAGAGTATGCTTATTAATTTATAAGGACACTTTTCCAATAAGATGATCTTATACCTGTTACAGAATGCCATGGTTCTATTCTACAATGATTGTATTATTTAGCCATATTTCTTTTCATCTATATTCTATCCCCTGTCCTGGGTTTTCCCTGCTTCCAACACACATGATTAAACTTATCAGCTACTTAACTCAAGTCCTCCCTGAGTTGAAAGGGGGGGCGGGGCAGGGGGGAGGGGGTTGTTAGAGCAGAAAAACAAAAGAGCAGGGTCAGGAACCTACGGTCTAGTTTAAGGAGCAAAATAATATTTAGTTGCAACAATTAAATAACTAAAAACCTCATGAATTACTTTGTGCTTTTTGGAATCCTATTTCCATCATCATGCATTGCCTTCTCCTCTATGTTGGTCTCACCTGCACATTTTCCCGCAAATCCGTTGCCTCTCTTAGTGGCTGTGTGGAAGCCCTGAAGAGTTCATCCACTACTTTGATCCCAGTGGTCTTGGTCGAAGTGTACTCCCTAGCCTTGCGGCCCTTCCTCACAGAAAGTCCTCTCTTGTGAGCTTTGCCACCACCACGCCTATTCGTAATGGCCACGTGAACAAATAGTGTGGTGTTGGGCAAGAACTCCCCTGTAAGTGACTGTAATGGTACATGCCGGTAACCAGGCTGCAGGCACTCAAAGGGGATTGTGTACTGGCCAATGAATTCATCACCAATGTAGTCATCATCAAGGACCACGAAACGCAAAACTGCCAGTTCAGGGAGATTGATCTGGAACTCAAAGCTCTCATCAAAGATGGGATTGTCACCGTTCTGTGATACAGTCTTTGTGCGCTGCTCAGCACAATCTGCAGGGATCCCATGGATCTCCACATAGATGTATGGCTCAACCACATCACCTTTTGCCGCTGAGCCTCGAGGTTTTGGCAGGTTTTGGCCACTGATCACCTTGATGTGGAGGAGCTGGGCAGACACTCCAGGTAGTGAGTCACGAGCATTGGCACTGAAGTACGAGACCTCCTCACGCATTATAGCAGGGCGGAGCACATATCCGCAGTTGCCATTTTGCCTGAACCAGCCCAGATTAAGGTCCATCATCAAGCCAGGGGTCTGGTAATTCATGGCCACGATTTGACAACCGCATTTCCAAAAGTCTTGTGGGTTCATATTGCTGGCATCAATGCGCATGGGTGTTGGGAATACCCGTGACAGAAATCGCTTGTTATAGCATACAAAGTCCTCAGGGAACTCATTAGCAAAGCGGTTAGCATCCACCTCGTTGAAAGAACATATTTCCCAGTACTTCTGTTCCCTCTTGGATGACTCAAAGTCTCGAAACTGGACAGATTTGCAAAGGGTAACAAGATCAGACAGCTCCTTGCAAAGTCGCAGCCTCTTATAGCCAATGCCGTTGAGCTGGTCCTTCTCATCCATGCTGACCATACGCCGTGACATCTCAAGCCCCTCCTCCTCATCGGTCACCTCTCCCTCAGAATCCTGGGTGTCAGGTGGAAGGCGCTTCCCTTTCAGAAGGATCTTACCTTTCAGCTTCTCAGGTGAGGGCAGGTAGTGTTCATCCAAACTTGGATGTTCCGTGTGGAGTTTGTCCCCCAGTATTTTCTTCATATGCTGGGCCATGACCCTCTGTTGTGGGACACTGCAGTGTGTCACCAGGCACAGGATCAGAGGATACTCAGAGCTCTCAAAGGCATATTGGTTTATGACATCGAGGACTTTGGAAAAGGCCAGCTGGGATGCCACTGAGCTGCCAACATAAACCACAGGCTCACAGTCAGGTCCATCCCACACCACTACCTCCAGGCTACGGCAGCCCATACGCAGGGCACGGACATAGCTGCTGATGTCTGAGGAGCCCCAGTAGTGGTCCTCCAGCAGGGAAGCGTTGTGTGATGAGTTGATGTAGTAGTGAGACAGTGGCTGTGTCATGTCCTGACAAACACGCTTGTGCTGTGGATCGAAAATGTGGCACTCAGACGACAGGAGGTAGTGTGTGAAACCATCGATAGACAAGTAGCCACGGTCTCGACCTTCTGCTGAAGGCTCATACTTGTGCACAATTTCACGGCACATCTCCTCCGTCACGCCCTCCACTCCCTGCTCAACTTCCACAAACAGCATCAAGTCCTTTGAATCCAGGTATTCCTTGTTGCTAGAAAACTGCACCAGAAGGAAAAAGATTTCAGGCCTTGTGCACAATTCACAGTACACCTCTACAAACGTGTCTAAGTCGATGCCCTCGCCATAGCAATCTTTGGCCTTCTGAAGTTCTTTGAATTTCAACTCAATGCGGGACTCCCTCATGCCTGGATTAAGTCCCTTGATAATTTGCGTGGCACGGAACAGGTCTATGTGTCCCTGCCTCTCGATGTCAGCCAGCTCAAACACAGAGCCAATCCATGATGTTCTCACGCTAGATTGGCTGGGTTCAACCACACCAACTGTGTGTCGTCCATATGACACCAAATACCGCAGTCCCATTACCCAGGTGCTGACCACATCTGCTGTGCTTGCCACTAGATCCAGAGACTCATAATTGTCTCCATAAATGATTGAGAAAGCGCACTCATCTGGAAATTGATCAGAGAGACCGTTGCTGCGTAGGACAGGAGTCTTCTTCCCTAACCGCACCTCTTTAATGCTCTTGATCTCCAGTTTAGCCTTTTCTGAGTCCTTTTTTGATGGCTCCCAGCGGAGCCAGCGCAGGTCTGGATCCAGCAGAAAGTATCGGTTGTACATGCGTGAGTTGGAGCGAACTTTTTTCATCTCACATCCCTCCAACATGAAGGCCATGCAGGCAGCAGTACTGTTCATCTTGCGGTCACTTGGCATAGAACTGAATGAGACCGTCTTCTTCCTCACCTGCCGTTGCTTGGAACTGTTCTGCAGAGAGAGTAAGACAAGTGAGGTCAGTATAACTTGTATAGATGAAAATACCTGATATTACATTCACTAAATAAGGATATCTACATAATAATGCAGATAAAATAGAAATAGTAGATGAACAAGGAAAGTGCTTCAGTGTTTCAAAAGACACAACCTATGCACACGACAGCAAATTTCAAATAAGAAAAAGCTGCCTCAGGTTGCAGGAACAGTGATTACCACAATGTGAAACAACAGTCAGGGAAAGTGGACACTTGTGATAGACTATTAGCTTGAAAACACAGAACACTCAACTTTAAAGTGACCACGAAATCAATTTACTCAACCTGCCTGACCCAGTCTCAATTAAGCCTGTGCATCATAAGCTTAAATACTTGCTGCCATTTCAAAACCACAGGAGGACCAAAGCCACTGAAAAACAAAAACACACGACATTTAAGAATGTGACATTTAAGAAATGAATGCCAGGAGGAAGTAAATTATTTACCAGCAGGATAGGATAGTTAATTCCACTTGGTTGCTTGAAATAAGTATCCTTGCATGTTACAGAATTGAACTCATTAAAAGAAAAAGTATATTGACATTAGATACCTCCCAGATTTTTTCTCTCACTGATATCAGAGAAACAAAATAAAGACCATTTCTTATAATAGGCTTATGATATATTATGATAAATTATATTACATTCTTTTTCTTCCTCTACATCTACATTCCACAGCCTGTCTCAGAATTTAAATGAACATTAGTACATCAATGGTCTAGATTTTACATGAGCTTATATATCAGTGCATGTTCTGGGAATTACAGAGGAATCCTGAGAGATATATTTTCAAAAGCGTGGCCAGACAATAGGGTTAAAAAACATGCTGTGCATGAGATATCAGGCCTGGGGACATCAGGAGCGAGATTGAAAAGAAAAGAGATAGATAGCAAGAGAGAGAATGATGTGAGTGTGAGTGGTTTCACCCTAGGTGAGGTGTGGTCAGGCATGACCAGTTGGTGGAGCACACGTCACAACCCACAATTGCATATGCGCACACATGCACAGACCATGAATTATGCAAATAAACAAGATGTCCTGCTGGCTGAGCCAATGATGAGGTGGATTATAAAGTGAATCCAGCATGCTGTGGCATAACCACAAGAATGTAACCAAGCTGTCTAATAACAGTTTCCTCATGTTACATCATTACTTAAGGACCAAACACTGACACAAGGGAACACATTGATGCACACTTAACTCATCTTATAAATAAGCATGCAGGCCATTGACGCTGCAGTGGATCGGATATTGAGATGTGTGCAGTCATGCTTTGGCTTTTGCTTCTTCCTAACAAACTAAGGGTGGGTGATGTAACACAACAATATTTTGAATACTTGAAAATATCATAGGATGCAATATGCACTGTGATACTTAGTAGGGATAGATCAGAATTTTTGAATTTTCAAATAGCCATGAAATTTTAAAAATCAAAAAGTAAATAAAAAATTCGGCCAAAAATTAGTCTATTTTTCGTTACATATTTTCATACTTAAGAACTGAGAGATGTCCACACACCACTTGAGAGCAGTGTAGAAACTTCTTGCTTGTGGTCGGTTTCTTATCTATTTAGTCTACAGAAGCATAGAAAGTAAGGTTGTAACAATACAGCGTATTGTATCGAGTTGTATTGCAGACCTTTGTATTGTTGTCTCATTACTAGCATTTTAGCTTGTGGCTAATGCACTAACTTTGAGCTCAAACACTGTGCTTGTTGTTAGAGTATTAGACTGGCACAGGACAAAGCACAGCTTTAGTTTTAAATATTGTGCTTTTATAATATTGAACGCTCTGATGTACTAAAGATAGAAACACTGACACATTAGCCACTCCTTATTTTTGCTTTACTGGAAAATAGACCAAACTGTAACACCACTGTATTGTATCAAATCAAATACATTTTCTTTGTTACACTCCAAATAGAAAGACTACTTCAGCCGGCTAAAGGCTATCCTATTATCTTGTTATCTTGTTAGCGCAGCTACAGCACATTGGAAGCCTCACAGAGAAGCGCTGATAAACAACAAGCTCAAGTTCTGTAATCGTACAGATTTAATGGGATAAAACTTGGGATAAAACCACTGAGGGAATTATTCAGGTTTGGTATCAGCAAATGATCTCTTCACAGACATCATGTTTTCCAGCTAAAATGTATTTAAATATGACTAGCCTTATAAAGTTAGCTGTGGTGAACAGATGCCTAGCATTTGTCTCTTTATCTTTAAAGGGCTCATTTCTGAATTCAAATAATAAATATTAATTTTATTTATCATTAATAAAAGAGTTGATGTAGTGGGCAAATACTGATAAGAGTTTAAAACAAGCTGTTCACTCTGCAGTCCGTACATTCCATACAATCCATTTATGGAAACTAAACTGTAAAAGCAACACATTTACATATATACATCTACTGAACCTACAGCCGCTTGGCTCCGCCCACTGACACTGAAATTATTAGGAGTGCTTTAACCTGGATTGCGTTCTGAATGAGCTACAACAGACCCTGAAGGAAAATTAAGCAGAAGAATCATGACATGCAATCGAAGAATGTTTTCGACTTTACGTAGAGCTTCTTGTGCAGGTGCCCTTCTCCGATAAAGAAGGAAGCAAGCAATGTTGCTCAGTTTTGCTACGAAAAGAAGGCAAAGCAGAGAGATGTCTAGATCTATACCATTAAAGCTGGGAAGCAATTACCTCACCACAAAGTTTGCCTTTATATTTATACATAGGCCTTTGTATTTATACAGAGGTTAGATGCCATAACTTCAGACATTAGCATCATATACACAAGCACACAGTCATGAACATCTTTACAGCCAGGAGAAACATCAAAATGGAACGCGAGACGTGGTTCTGAATACAAATTCCTATCTATGCCTGCTGCTTCTATGAAGATGTAGCAACGTGCATGGGGTTGTGCATGTATATGCCTGCTGCTTCCCGTGGAATCTCTTGGACCTCAGCCATACAAAGCAATATCATGATCGGCTTTGGACAAAAATGCTCTGCTAGAACAGACTGGTCATATTTTCATGCTAAATAACTCTGTAAGAATGTGTTCATTGCATTAGGCAAGAGTGGCTATTTAAAAAGAGGAAATGACTGGCCGTTTAGGTCAGACCTCAAATATAGGGAGGGTAATGCACTGCAGCGAAAGAAACAATGAGAAATCAAGGACTGTCGACATTTTATTTCCAAGAGAAGTAGCCAGAGGCACTTATTATTTAGTAATGGTGTAAATCTCTGATCTCACAGTGATCTGATTCAGTTAGGAGTCTGAGTTCATACGTGTTTATACAAGTGTAGCTGCTCAATTTTTTGCTGCTTCATCTACTCTTTCCTGTTAATAAGGCAATGCTGTTGTTGCATTTCTATGATATGTACAGAATGTGATCTAACAATTTGGGGATTTTTATTCAGTTTGTGTCACAAACTATTGCAATGAAGAAGAAAGCACACATACAGGAATCATAATTCAGTCAAAGGTTATCGTTACTCTGATTCAGGGGCTCATTTTTGGTCAGTAGGCTATAGCTTAAATACAGCAATTGAAGTCCAGACAGGCCATGAGCTCTTGCTAAAATTTTCTGGATGGTTATCTTTAGATAGGTAACTTGTTATTTCAAGATTATAATTTTGTTATCTTGAGATAACAGGATTAGTAACTTGTTCTCTCAAGTTAACAACTTTTGTTATCTTGAAATAACGAGTTATGCATCTTTTTATCTCGAGATAACAATGCAGAAAATTATAACTACTTAACAGCCTCTCTAGACTTCCATAGTAAACAAAGTCCGCATACAATTATATTTATCATATTAATATCTTATGCTTTAAAATGTCAATATTAAAACAAAAAGTACTAACAGGAAAAATATTAATTTTCAGTAAAGAGATTAAATTTGTTGCCCATCATTATATTACACTTTCGTATGTTTTTGTAAGTACGTACAGAAATTGTGTACTAAAACACACAACAAATGCGAGATTTAAGTGAGTTCTCTGTAGAGGACGTTAACCTAATTTCACTGAAGGAAATCAATGTGTCATTTGACCGATGAGGTTTAAACTTATGCATACATCTGTAGGTGTGTGCTGTAAAAAAAGTCATGCACTAAATTTACCTAAATCAATAACACCCAGTCCACACTTCAGTTTATATACTGATATATATATATATATATATATATAATCTTCACTTAATATCTATTATCTGTGTAAATGATGTACAAATTTAAATGAAGTAAATTTTATTTACCTTCTTTACTCTGTACGTGTCAGCATAAAACACTACGCTAATGAAAAAGCACTGTCAGCCTAATGGATGGCTATATGCATGCGGTGAAATACATGCCACCATTTCTGTTCAGCTGTAATGATGTCTTTACCTGATCAGATCATTGTGGTTTAGTCTGGGCCAAACACTAATTTTGATGTTTTTATTTCATTATTAAACTTTTTTAATCCCGGTTCTGCAGTCAAATCACCACCTTCATGAAGCATCAGTGTATTTTAATCCCCTATTATTATGAACCTTCAGATGATAGAAGAATATTCAGAACTGAAGAAGAAGCATGTGCACTCAGTCCTGTGTCCATCAGCCACACTGCCCAACACTACATAGCCACACTGCTCTGCAGGTAGCAGTAGAGGAGGAGGGGGGTGAAAATGGGTGAAAGAGAGGGGGGGAAAGAGAGAAAGAGAGGGATAGAGAGAGGGAGAGTGAAGTGAGTGGAAGAGAGATGGAAAGAAGAAGAGAGGAAGATAGATGGAGAGAAACATAACAAGAAAGAGAGAAGAGAGAAATTGAGAGAAAAACAAGGAAAGAGAGGAGAGGAGAAATGAGGAGAAAAATAATGTGAGAGGGTGAGAAAGGGCAAGAGAGGTACAGAGATGAAAAGACAATGAGAGAAAGAAGAGAAAGAGAGAAGGAGAAGCAAAGCGAAAGGAAGAGAGATGAGAGAAGAGAAAAAAAGAAAAGAGAAAAAGGGAGAGAAACAAAGAAAACGAGAGACAAAAAGAAATGGAAAGTGAAAGGGAGGGAGAGAGAGAGAGAGAGAGAGACAGAGAGAGAGAGAGAGAGAGAGAGAGAGAGAGAGAGAGAGAGAGAGAGAGAGAGTGGTAGAAAGAGGAAAAGAGAAAGAAAAAGAGGGAGAGAGAAGCAAAGAGAAAGGAAGAGAGATGAAGAGAAAGAGAGGGAATGAAAAAGAAAGAAAGAACAGGGAGAGAGATGTGAAGAGACAGAAAGAGATGAAGAGAATGAGAAACAAGGAGGGACAAAGAAAAAGAGGGAATGAGAGAGTGAGAGAAGGAAAAAGAAGGAGCGAGAGATAAACAGACGAAGAGAGATAAAGAGAAAGAGTTAGAAAGAGAGAGGGAAAGAGAAAGGGAGAGAGAAGCAATGAGAGGAAAAGAGATGAAGATGAAGAAAAAGTGAGAGGTAGAGAGAGAGAGAGGAAGACAGATGAGTGAGACAGCAAGAGGGAGAGAGAAAGAGAGGAAGAAACAAGGAAATCGTGAAGAACCTTTTCTGTATTCACTTGTGGTATACAGATGATTAAGGGAACACACACACACACACACACACACGTATAAACAGACTGAGGGAGCGATTCTGTACAGCACAGAGCATGAAGTGTAACAGAATTAGTCTTTCTTTTGCCACAAGCTATTTACACTGGCATTACTGTAAACATCTGTGGAGTGTGTGTGCTAGAAAAGACACACACACACACACACACACACACTCATGTGCACACACTTCAGCTGAGAATGCTTTGGTCAACCTACACATTCAGAAAAAAGCGGTCTGAACTGTCAGTGGGGTGGTACGGTAAGCGTCCTTCTTCCGTACTTTTAGTTAGTGGACATAATTCTCCCACTTTTAGACTGGCATCGACTCCAGGATTTTTTATTTATTTTTTTTTTTTTGCTTTTATTTAAAACATTTAGATTGATTCTACCATGATGGGCAAACATGACCCTGTACTGTACCTTTTTTTCTGACAGTGCATGCATTACATGCACACACTTACTGCACACGAAGTGTAATAAATCACAGTAACGCACAACCTCAAGTGGCTTACTTCTTTTATTAATGCAAATACAATAAGAAAAAATACACCAATGTAGAATAAATAATGTCTGCCAGGTTTGCTGTCGAGCAGTGTAGCTCATTAACAGGAGGCTACGACTTAATGGCCAACATAATGGCCAAAGAGTGCTTCATGAACCGCATGATAAACTCTCAGAAAAAAAGATAGGACACGGTCACTGGGGCAGTACCCCTCTTGTCACTGTGGTGGTACCCTCAGGGGTACATCCCAGTACCTTTAGTCAGGGAACATAATCGTATCACAATTCACTGAAATGATATTTTCTAAGTTGTACTGACTCCACACACCCTGTCTCACCTCCAGGCTTTTAATTTAATGTTCTGATTTAAAACATTTGGCTCTGAAAAGGTACGAATATCTATTTTTCCACTAGGAAAAACTCATGTAAGGTACACCATTGGACCTTAAAACCACTGGTGAGGGTACCCTTACATTGTTTGTTGAATGAATCATGTACCTGTATAGTACATTTATTTCTAACAGTGTAGGTTTCAATAATTGTGTTCATTAATGCACAATTATGATTTGTTACACACAGTATTTTACACAAACATGGCTCCATCAAAGAATCTCTTTATTTGAGAGACAGAGACAGAGACAGAGACAGAGAGAGAGAGAGAGACACACATGCGCTGCGTCCCACAGGAGGCTGGACAAACACACATCACTGCTCATTCATTTGAAGGCATAACAAAAAATCTCAATATCAAAAAGAATCCATCTTCTTTTAGGTTCCTGTGTGGGTTTTTGATATGCATCGCCTGTGCTGAATATTCCCCTGTGTGTATTGTCTGTTTGTTTGTTTGTGTGTGTGCGTGTGTGTGTGTGTGTATGAAGCTCTTTGATGACGAGCTTTGAGGTTTAAATACCTAATGAATGAGATTGATACTATGATTAATAAGTATCTGTTTACCTCTCTCTCTCTCTCTCTCTCTCTCTCTCTCTCTCGACAAGCCAATGTACTTTATCTGTCCTGTGTACCTGTCATGACCTCAAGGTCAGGAATAAAGGGAGGACAGCAGAGAGAAGACAGATGAAGGGATGCACATTTTTCCATCTACACTCTGCAATAACAATGAGAAAGCAAATGTTGAAGGAGTACGAATACATACATACACATGCGGGATGTTAAAATACATCTGAAGGTGACTCATTCAATTGCATTGATTTGAGAATGCTATTGTAACTGATCAGAAAAATGTTTAATAAAGTATGCATAGTTTTATGGTTAAAATACCATTTCTAAATAAAAAATCCTTGGTGTATTGTTGTAAATAATCACAATTGAAGCACATTTTTTTAAAGTTGGGTTTACAGTCCTTTCACACATACTTCACATGCCCAAAATTATCCAAATGCCCCTCTAACACCTGAATTCAAATACTTTAAGGTACACTTGTTGCTGATACAGGAGTTCAAACTGTATAATCTTCTAATCTAATCTACACAGAAAAGCAGTGCCCATAGAATTGAACAGTCTAGAACAGTTGCACATGAGCTTATGCTTAAGCACCAAGCATCAGTTAGTGGGTTATAAACCTTTGTATCTGGCTCTGTAGCAGAGTGGTTAAGTCTCTGTCACTTTGTACACAGGAGACCGGAGACCACATCACTGCTCTGTGCACGGCTCCTAACAGCACATTTCTGCCAATCGAAATTATGTGATGCTGGTACTATATATGTGAAGTAATACACTATACGGACAAACTTATTTGGTACCAGCACATTACACCCACAGGAACTTTAGTGACCTCCGATTTTAAATCCACAGGCATCAATATGGAGTTGGTCCCCCCTTTGCAGCTATAACAGCCTTCCACTCTTCTGGGAAGCTTTCTACAAGATTTTGTACTGTGTCTGTGGAAATTCTTGCCCATTCATCTAGAAGGGTATTTGTGAGGTCAGACATTGATAGTGGATGACAGGGCCTGGCTCACAATCTCTGTTCTAGTTTATCCCAAAGGTGTTTGATGGGGTTGAGGTCAGGGGTCCGTGCAGGCCAGTCAAGTTCTTCCACACCCAACTCACCCAGCCATGCCTTTATGGACCTTGCTTTGTGCCCTGGGGCTCAGTCAGGCTGGGGTCTTCCCCAAACTGTTCCCAAAGAGTTGGAAGCATGAAATTGTACAAGATCTCTTGGTCTACTGAAGCATTAAGATTTCCCTTCACTGGAAGTCAGGGGCCCAAACCCTGAAGATAACCCCACAGCATTATCCCTCCGCCACCAAACTTTACACTTGGCACAATGCAGTTAAACAGGTAATATTCTCCTGGCATTCATCAAATCCAGGCTCATTAATCAGACTGCTAGATAGAGAAGAGTCCAGTGGCGGCATGCTTTACACCAGTCTATGCCATGGAAACCCATTTTGTGAAGAACAATTCTTTTGCTGATCTTGCTTCCAGAGGCAATTTGGAACTCTTTAATGAGTAATTTAACAGAGGCTTAAGCACTCGGCTGTGAGTTTGTACGGTCTACGGCTTTGAGGCTGAGCTGTGTTGCTTATAGATGCTTTGATTTCACAATAATAGCTCTTATAGTTGACAGGCAGATCAAGCAGGGCAGACAGTGCCATGTTTAAAGTCACTGAGCTCTTCAGTGTGATCCATTCTACTGCCAGTGTTTGTCTATTGAGACTACAACGCTATGTGATTCATTTTATCTACCTGTTAGCAAAGGGTGCTGCTGAAACATCTGAACTCAATAATTATGAGGTGTGTCACAAAACTTGTCTATATAATGTATGACCTGTTCAGTCATTGCAGCCCTTAAAAATGTGTTCACAGCAGAAACTTGTATCGCAATGCAGATCCAAATACAGTTAATGGTCAGGTTCTGCACTCATCTAAGAGCAATATGTACAACCTGTGTGTGTGTGTGTGTGTTATCTGTTGATATAATTATTATACATTTCCAGTTCAGGCCTGTCCCCCGTCCGGTGGGATCAATTAGAATCCTGCCTACAACGCTTCACTGCCTCTGTTAGCTCAATCCCAATATCGCTCCGAGTTAGAGCTCTTGTGTAAGGATGTGTATTCCACTGTGATTCCTCTTTAAGGCAGCTGCCCTACACACTGCAGTCAAGGTTACTCCAGCAAAGATGATGAAGGGCTGCGGTATCCAGGGAACACTATAGAACTCCTCCATCCCATAATGTACAGTACATACCTTACAGCCTCTCTCTTTCATACTGTTGTATACTGCACACTTCAGATACTCCTGCTCCTTTCTCTACATGAAGCAAAGGTTTCTGCTCATAAACTTTTTGTTATTTCAAAGAAAAAAAGATGAGCACAAATGTGCATTATGTTTAGTTCTAAAGGCAGAAAAAATTAGGTTAGCATGGGTAAGCATATCACAATTATAATTGCTTAATAAAACTATCAACATAAAATTTATTGTCATTTAAACTGATATTTTTAGAGGTTTTGTACTCTGGATGTTGTATTTAAATAATTCTACTACTTTGCACATCTATAGAAATGAATGTTATATTTCTCTGTAATGGTAATCAATATAGCTGTAGTGGTCTCAGTTTAGATTATGTAACTATATGTATGAATCTACTAGCAACACAAATTTCAAGTTTTGCAGGTTCTCCATCATTAGTGAGCGATTGTTTACCACCACGTCTAGAATCATAGATGCAACACATTAAAATATCAACCATAAAAGTTCTAAAATCTGATTGGCTGTGCCATGTTCTACGCATTGGCATATATATAAAGTAACTGGCCCAAAACCATATTAAGAATACGCTACATAAGATCATGGTTTTGTTTAAATCGTGGAACTGGGAGACAGAACACGTTCTAGATTATATAACCAAATACTTAAAAGTAGATTACAATGACTGGAATATACAGTAATGGGCTACTAAAACATCTGCATTTTGAAGATATAAATGTTTTCCACTCATTTCTAACCTGAGTTAAAACACACAGTAATACTATGACCAGGGCAGCCTTGGCTCAGTGTACCTCATCAACTCTCAAAAGCTGTCACCATCCACCACGTCCACCTCTATATTTCTGAACTCCCATGTCTGATTTCCTCATACCAACATAAATCCCATTTTCTCTTGGAGAACATGGATGAAATGGTTGTCTGTTTTATCACTTGTGGATGTTTGCTTTTAATGCAGTAAATCACTAGTCATGCAGATTTTAGTATCTGTCAGACAACTCATTGTCCCAATAGCAACAAACAGTTTTTGGTATTGGGACAATGAGTTTCAACCCATCTTTGCTGCAAAAGAAGTTTACTTGACTGCACTAAACCACCACACTGTGCATGTGATCCACTGAATTTGTGCCTAGAGCTTTTAAAGTCAGTAAAGCTGGAGATGATCTGAGCACCAGCTATGAGTGAAACGCAAGCTATGAAAAAAGGCACTCAAATCAGCAGCAATCTCTTGGGTTCATTACAGCTAATGAAGTGTATGCTGAATACTTTGACAGCCTCTAAATCTAAAGGCTACTGCTTCAGGATCAGCATCAAAAACAGACAGGCCAGATTAGAATATGCTAAAACATACAGAGTTCTGGAGGTTTATGGACAGATAAATGAAAATCTTGACCAATCAAAGAAGAAAAAAAAACAACTAACAGGATATATTGTTACATTGCATATCACATCGAATGGGAGTTGATCACTCATAATCTGATCCAGGTAGGTCCACTTTGACCTGCAGTTTCTGATCTCAGAGCTACACACTGATGTAAACATGGCTTAATAATCAACTGCATTTCTCTTTCAGGTGTTAATAATATTCACTTGGCAAAGTTGTTGTGCTACTGAGCCAATGCTGATATGTAGGGCTTTTTTTGACAGGCACCCATCAGTGGTTCTCAGAAACAGACCTGCACCTGCATGACCCCATTAACAAAAACAAAATCCTAGGCCCAGAAAGCATCTATTTAATTTACAGTCAAAATGACAACTAGGTACAAGTTTAGCATCAAAAGAAGAAAGCAGTGCCTTGCTAAAGTATTCATCTCTCTTAGAAGTCATCAGATTTGTCGGGATTGCAAAGGACACTTTGATATTTTGTGCTGTGTCATACTTTATTTTAAAAGACTGAACCTCAAAATGAATTATTTTAAAGAGATATTATTTTTGTTTAAGAGAATATTTTGTGGCAAAAACTGAAAAATACATAAGGATTCAACCCCTTGTGCTGTGTAAGCTCCAAGTTTACACAGACAAAAGATCTAATGAGGACACAAGTGGCTTATTAAAAAAAATTCACATTTTCTTTATAAAAGACCACCTTCATTAAAGTTCCATTGACAAGAATGTGAATCTGAAGAAAAACTGTGAAAATGAAGACCAACAAGCATTTTGAGGAATTGGAGATAAATACATGAATTTAGAGATAAAACTATGCACAAGACAGAAAAATGCAACAAAAAATTGCTGTCATTTTGTATTTCCCAGTGAGCATTGTTAGATCAATTGTGAGAAAATAGAAACTGCATCATTCCACCCAGACACTGTCTAGACCAGGCCAGTCAGAGCAAGAAGGGGACTTGTGAGAAAAGCCCCAGAGAGGCCAACAATCACTTAGCTACAGAGTTCAGAGGGTGAAACTGGAATGAAGGTGCACCAATGATATTACAAGATCTACACACAACTGGCCCTAGAAAAAAGGCATTACTGAAGGAAAAAACACATCAAAGAACATCTTGACTTTGTCAGAAAGCATCAGAGTGACACAGCTAAAACACGGGAGAAGGTTTTATAATCAAAACGGACAAAAATGAAGTATTCAAAACACTGTGTGGTGCTAACCTAACGCTGTTAATTTCACAACAAACACCAACCCAAAAGCAAAGTGTGGTGGTGGTAGTGGTGGGAACATCATGTTGGGGGAATGCTTTTCCTCAGTGACTGGGCATTTTGTTCGAACTGAAGGATGGATGGATGGATGGTGCAAAATATGAAGCTGCAAGACAACCTGCTTTACCTTTCTTCAAGACAATGATCCCAAAAACAAGGCTACAGAAACACAGGAGTGGCTGAACAATAAAAAAAGAGAATGTTCAGACAAAGTCCAGTCCAATTGAAAATTGTCTTATCCTTATCATCATCACTTTTATTTATATAGCGCCGTTCCCATGCTCAAGGATGCGTATCTTAAAAGCCGATGAGAAAAAAATGTGTGAGTCAGTTAAGAGGAGTTTGGGTAGTTGCTTGTGTAAATGTTAGCACCTGTTTGAAGGGGAATATATATCAGTGAGATCTCCGAGAGCAGCTTTTTTTTTGGGACCACACAGCTGGAAATGAGTGAGTTATAAATGAGAAGGCCGGAAGAGTTAACATGACAGTAGGTGCAGAAAAGTAAAGAGTGGACAAATACTGATCGATTTGATAATACACTTTAGTGCTAGAGGCTATTAAGTAATTTTCTGATAAATACTTGTTTTTGCTTTTTCTGACACCAAAAATAATTAATAACCTGTACTGAATGGCTGTTTTGTCTGGGAATAAAAAGAGTTTGAAAAGAAACAAAACGGTTGGGACAGTTCACCACAGCATGAAACCACAGCATAAAACTGATAATAATAGTAATAGTAAATAGCCTCCTGCTACAGTATTCATGCAGACAATACATATTTGCAGTTATAATCTTAGTAGTAAACAGTATTAGTGTTGTTGATAAATTCATGTTTATTTAAATTGTACTTTAATTATTTGTTCTATAAGAAAAGGCTAAATAAATAGTCTATCAATATCATACCTGTAGTATGTGTTTTGAACCATTTCTGGTATATTTTAACAATGCCATTAGCACCATTAACTGTTACTATTTTGGTCACTAATATCATGATGGAATAAACCTCCTAGACCTGCAGCAACCACTTACAAGTGCAAATCAACCTACACAGCACTACTAATTCAACCTATGTAATAAGGCAGGAGGTCGAATATGTGATGTGGATGTGTATATGATGAGTGCTCTCTTATATAGGCCAGCAAGAAATGAAGTCACAATTATGTTTTAAACAGTAAGCTGTGTTATGTTTTAAACAGTTTGATGCTGTGTTTAGAATTTAGGTGTAAAACTGACATGTTATGTATTGTGTTTTAGTTCATAGTTTAGTTAGTGCATAATAGGAAAAACTAATTGAGCAGCAAAACACAAATTGTAGTGGCAATGCATGAATTATGTATGAGAGAGAGAGAGAGAGAGAGAGAGAGAGAGAGAGAGAGAGAGAGAGAGAGAGAGAGAGAGAGAGAGAGAGAGAGAGAGAGAGAAATACCTTCACAGACAATATCTCACATATTCCAATAAAATCCAAAATAATTTATTAGTGGAACAAAATTAACCACTAGATCAACTTTTCTAAAGAGGCATACAATCTTATGAGGCATAAAAAGGTGACAAGTTCAGAAACCAAACAACAAACAATAGTAAACCATCATTATAAACAAAGATAATTCTAGGGACTCTGACTGCGCATCATTCCATCCAAGTCTCCATAAGGGCACGTAGTACGGAATACTGCAGGTCAGTTTATGCAGGTCAGTTTATGATGGCTGTTTTAAGTTCTATGTCTAATCAACGCTTTTATTATTATTGCTTTTAATCGCTGTTCAGGATCAGAGGCCCTATTCAATTGTTATTAATTAATTTATTCCTTTTTAGCCTGACAGATAGAAACATTGCAACGACTACACACATCTTTACCATTGGAGTAGATACATAATTTGGCAAAAGAAATTGTAAATGGCAAATCTATTCAACCCCCACAAAGCTGCTTTCAGAACCTTAAACAAACCTCTAAACCTAGCACGAGAGAGAGAGGGAGAGAGAGACAGTATATATATATATATATATATATATATATATATATATATATATATATATATATATATATATATATATATATACACACACACACACACATATATATATACACACACACACACACACACACACACACACACTATATATATATATATATATATATAATTTCTCTCAAAACATGAAATGGGCCATTTTATTATGTTTGTTTTGGCAGAACTGCTTTGCAATTTAATGACATAATTAATGTGTGCCAGGTAAGAGCACTCATGCTGTATTAGATTGCTGCTCCTACACCTGTTCCAAAATGCTGCATCATAAATATGTATAAATGAGTGTTAAATCGCCTCTTACTTTTACTGTAGCACTTCACTTGATTTATAGTTTTAAATTGGCAACCAATTAAAAAAAAAAACCTAAACGCCAATTTGGTCCATTGCAAAGATTGCTATTATTATTGCAGACTTGGCTGAAAGTACTGTAAAAAAAGGGCTAAAAAGTGCTGTAAATGTTCTAGCTACTGTGTTTCATTTGTTCAACTGTCCTGTACACTGTTTAAGACAAAATTTAAAAAATAAAATAAAAAACCACTGGCCACTGGCTACAAAGAAATCAGAATCACCCATAATTCATGATCGGTGCATCTGAAACACATTCACTACATTGCCAAAAGTATTCACTCACCCATCCACATCATTGAATTCAGGTGTTCCAATCACTTCTGTGGCCAACGGTGCATAAAACAAAGCACTTAGACATGCAGACTGCTTCTACAAACATTTGTGAAAGAATGGGTCACTCTCAGGAGCTCAGTGAATTCCAGCATGGTACCGTGATAGGATGCCACCTGTGTAACAAGACCTAGCTACTAAATATTCCACAGCCAACTGTCAGTGGTATAATAACAAAGTGGGAGCGATTGGGAACAGCAGCAAGTCAGCCATGAAGTGGTAGGCCACATAAAATGACAGCGGGGTCAGCGGATTCTGAGGCACATAGCACGCAGAGGTCACCAACTTTCTACAGAGTCAATCACCACAGACCTCCAAACTTCATGTGGCCTTCAGATAAGCTCAAGAACAGTGCATAGAGAGCTTCATGGAATAGGTTTCCATGGCCGAGCAGCTGCAGACTGTACCAAGTGTAAAGTTTGGTGGAGGGGGGATTATGGTGTGGGCTTGTTTTTCAGGAGTTGGGCTTGGCCCCTTAGTTCCAGTGAAAGGAACTCTTAATACTTCAGCAAACCAAGAAATTTTGGACAATTTCATGCTCCCAACTTTGTGGGAACAGTTCGGAGATGGCTTCTTTCTGTTCCAACATGACTGCACACCAGTGCACAAAGCAAGGTCCATAAAGACACGGATGAGTGAGTTTGGTGTGGAAGAACTTGACTGGCCTGCACAGAGTCCTGACCTCAACTTGATAGAACACGTTTGGGATGAATTAGAACAGAGACTGCCAGCCAGGTCTTCTCGTCCAACATCAGTGTCTGACCTCACAAATGTGCTTCTGGAAGAATAGTCAAAATTTCCCATGAACACACTCATAAACCTTGTAGAAAGCCTTCCCAGAAGAGTTAAAGCTGTTATAGCTGCAAAGGGTGGGCCAACATCATATTAAACCCTATGGATTAAGAAAGGGATGTCACTGAAGTTCATATGTGAACTTGTGTGAAGGCAGACGACTAAATTCTTTTGCCAATACAGTGTATTTTTAAAAAACCTGTTGATTACTGTTCCAATGGTCAGTTTGTACAAACTTTGGCTGAAGACTCTTCATAAACAATAATTATAAATGGAGAGAATTCTGAAATCTCTGACCGTCCATCATTTGTGTTCCATCTGCTAAAAGGTCTTTATCAGCTCTTAAGTCACAATATAGCATGTAGTGCTTGGACCCCCCTGATCGCTGCTTGTGGCTGTATTTGTTGACTGACCCTTAGCAGCCCATGCCAGTCCTGATCTAATGTCACTCCAAAGAAAGCACAAGCTACACAACGAATTAACTGTATATTAATTAAAATTGCAGTTTCAAGCTTCGTAATTAATTATTAAGGAAAGGCAACTATTCATTTAATACAATATTGCTCTCACTCTGAATGAAGCAAAGCAGCATGGCTCATAAGATTCCCATTGAAACAGTACAAGTTTAGGGGTTTGCTGAGTGAGCCCAGTCCAGTCTTGAGTTCACACAGAGTGCACTGTGAGGGCATTAAACACTGCTATTCACAGACAATAACTTCACACAACACAACTGCAGTCATCTGAAACGAGGTTGTAGACTTTAAACTATTTTGGTTAAACGACTAAAAATATTTGTAGGCAGGTTTGTATGCCCACCCAGTGCAACTTAACAGATCCATGTCCAGTCCATTCAGAGTCTGTCTTGAGTCCAGCCATCCATTCTGATTTCAATAAAACAGCTGTGCTGGTCAGCAATCATCCCCACACTCATACATCATTACTGCAGCACTGACAGCTACCATACACACCAATGCAGCACTGCCAATACAGTAGCATGTCTGTGCCTCCCAGCTTAAACAACCAAATGCTTTATATCTACTGATAATCAGCCAACAATGGGCAACAATGCTGCAGTCTCAATATTGTTTATGTTGTCTTGTACTGATGTTTGTACAATCAGTATTCATGTTTCACAATAATACCAATTTTTAGTTTTAGTAGTATTGAAATTAACAAAAAACTTACTGAACTGCAAATTGTAATCCTTTTTTTGTACGAATGTTTTAAAAGAATAGCTCGAAATAAAACATTAACGATTACACACTACAGATTCAGCCTAGATTTAAATCACTCCACAATCATTACTATATGACCGTCAAAAACCACATAAACAGCAGATTCAAACTGGAATTAAAATCACTCCACAAATCATTACTATATGTCCATCAAAACTACATGCACTGCAGATTCATACTTGATCATTACTATCTGACTGTTAAATAGCACTGTGTGATAAAACCATAACGATATGCATTGCGATGCAACTTTCCTCAATAGAACTGTAAGATGTATGTTTGATAAATTTACACCATTCTCACACTTCCACATTCTAGTGAAAGACCTGGTGGCGTTTTCTAACGCAAGGAAAGTGACACTACTCTGCTGTCGCCATGAGAGGGCACACTCCCACGTTTTTCGACATGATTAGAGAGGGAAGGTGGCGACGATTAAAAAAAGGATCATCGACTATACTTTAGCAACGTCTGAAACGTGGAGTTAAACATTCCCTGTTTAAGTGGAGTGACCAGTGATCTGTTCTCCTGTGACCAAGTGTGAGTGACGAGATAAGTGGTGTAACTGTACTGTCCTACAGTGAACTCATTTATTTACGTACATCTTAACAAGCAGCGTTAAATCACGTCTGCTCCTTTCAACTAAAGCACTGTTACAGCGCTCAGACATATTTAAGTATTAAATTAAAGTGAAAGAAAGAAATGGGTTCATGTCCGTTACAGCCCTGATTTAAACTAAAATAAACTGAGGAAGCTGTGAGGCATTGGAAAGAGGGAGAACACTAACTTCCCAGGCTCGCTGTTGTTAGCAGCTGGCTAACTTAAAGTAGCGCTGCGTCACTCGCACAAGAAAGGGTGATATCCCACAACCCTGCTGTACTCCTCATTTAATATGAAATCTATTGGAAGTGGTAACAGAATAACAGAACTGTTAATATTTTTATAAAGCATTTTAATCATATTCATGAAATTTGCACCAAAGCCAAATTATTAAAAAAGACACAAATTCATGCCCAATGGTGTCAAAAGCTTTGTTGAAATTTAAAAATAACAAAAGCATCTGAATTAATGTAGCGTGTGTAATCTATAAGATCCAGAACAAGTCTGGAAAACCTGTTGGAGTTTCATTCATTATTTCAAAGAGGCCTATTTTTAATCTTATTTGAATAAACTAGAGATAAGATTTTGTAATCTACTTTTAATAGAGTAATTGGTCTCCAGCTATCTAGGTCAAGAAGACCTTTCCCAGATTGGGATCAAGGCAGTAAGACTGTTTCATGGTGTGGATATTTATTTCCTTTCCATGTATACATTCCTTATAGATTTCAAACAAGGGTGTTTTAATTATGTCTCAGAAATCTACATAAAGTTCCGTAAACAGGCCATCAGGCTATGGAGTCCCACGCTGTATCATAGGATGAATTGCCTTAGAATTCAGACTCAAAGTTCTTCACAAACATTTTTAAAATGATCTGAAATGAGAACGGTTAAAAGTAAATTAAAAAAGTGCTGTTCTTGCCAGTTGGAGCCTCATTAAAGTCTCTTCCTAACAACAAACCTGTATCTATCTACATGTTTACATTAGCAGGACTTTGACTGAAGCCATAAACACTGCAAAAAAGAAATTATGTCTAAATTTAAATTTAACATCATTATAATCCACCTTCCTTCCCCAGAGTAGATCATCTCCACGACATCCCTTTGAGTTTTTAAAGAACTGTAAGTCCAGCTGAATGATTTACACCATGTCAAAAAAGCACCCCCCACTGCGCTTCCACCATTTTAAAATCAGCATCACAAGAATGTGTTTCTTGAAAAAAGAGCCTGAGCCTGACTACATTTACAGAAAAGACAAAGTGCCTTTCTTTTAGTAATGTCTCTCAAACCTCAACATTAACATCATCATGTGAAAAGATTAGCACTGAAATCTGTAAACCTGCAAGACTGCAGTGTGATTAATCACAGCAGTCAGTCATCCTACAGTTTCATCCTCTAAAGTCCATCAGTGGCGATTCTTATACCTTCAGTGAAAGTGAAGGCACTTTTCCAAGATTCCTTCAAAACCCAGCCTCTCTTGCTCTGAGCACCAAAGGACACACTTTGGCCTGAACTGCCCTTTCTTCTGGTGATTGGTCTTCTTTGATGTGCAGATGAGGTTCAAGGTATTTCAAACCATTTCCATCTCTCCATACTACGACTCAATAAGCTTCATGCTGAATGAGTAATTATGGCTCTTGTCGAGTCTCCTTTCTTTCTCCTGATTCTGAGAGCAGAGTCCACAACTTCTGGCAATTTCTCCACAATCCTTGATGTTGGAAAGGATCTTGATCGCCAGACTGCGAGTCCTCCTGTTGGTTGCTCTCCTTAACACCATGTAGCCTGAAGCCACCACTTACGACCCTCTACCAGTATTCAGAGGTCCAACCAGCTCTAGAAAATAAATAATTTGTACTTATTAGTTGTTTTGAATACACTTTTAATAAAAAGGGGGGGGGGGGGGGTCTCTGACTTTTACACAATTTTGAAAGTCTACATATAGAGAGGTGCTGACTGAAAATATAGTTCAGATCAAAACAGCATTTTCAAAATTTAACAATGTGGCAAAATAAATAATCTGTATTAATGACTAATGATTGTCATCAGTGGTTATTATTGTCATTATTATTCTCTGACATCTTTTTATTTTATAGGCTTTTTATTGATGATTGGCTGCTCTATATTGTGCCTTTAAAAACCAGACCGTGCAACATTCCTTATAACTTCATTGAGAAGAGCTGCACTGCTGTAGGCTGAATAGGTGGAAATATGAAAATGTGTTATTTTCGTGACACAACAGAACAAGTTCATTCAAATCGGGCTGAACAGACTGTGGAGTGAACGGTAAAGTAAGAAAAATGAAGTGTTTAAAGAACCAGAAGGAAAATCCAGGTTTCCGTGATCCGGTCCTGTTCAGCGTGTGACGTACAGTGAATTCTCCGATTCAAACATCGCTGCGTGTTTTGGTCTAAATGCGCGTTGTGAAGGAGAAAGAACGACCTGTGAGCTGAGACTCTAAACCCGCTCAGTCGTTTACCGACACCACACAAAGCGAGCTGCTTTCTTTTGTGCTGCGACTTCCAAGCGAGTTAACGGATCGATCCCGACTCACGGATGGAGCTTCCTCTCTCTTTCCTCGGCTACCGGCTGCGGCCAGTGGCGCTTTGTGCCGCTGGCATTTCAGCCGCAGCTGTAACGTCCTGTTTTCTCTTCTACAGGTGGCGAGTCCCGGACCAGCAGCGGAGAGTCGATGCGGCGACCCAGACGGACGATGGCGACCACAGACTCTTCCACACAGCCTGTGCTCGCGACGGTCAGTTCGGTTAGCGAACATTTAGCGAATGTTTTAGCGTTAAGAGTCCAGCGGTTTAACGGATGAGCAGCGACAGTGTAGCAGTGCTTTTTAGCTCTCTGACTTCTCAAAGTTGTGTCTGCATTTTTAAATTGTGGTTCTGACTTTTCAGAATTTGGTTCATTTATCTACAATAAAGTCGCGCTTTCACATTTTCTCTTAAATAAGAGCCTTTAGGAGAAAGTTGGTGTCTAGGTTGATTAACTGTGTGAGAAACGGCTGTTAGAATAAAGTCTTTATTCAGAAAGTTTTGATGTTTGTTTTCTTTTAAATCTCTGTGGAATGTTAGCGACTTTATCCTGAAGCTAGGCTAATGCTGGGTTTGCTATGGCAACCGGTTACCAGAGTAACAGAGTGTCCAGCTGCTGTTCATTCAGGAGAATTTGGTGACTTTCTGCTGCAGTTACTGTTGATGTTGAACAAGCTTTTCCTCAATATTTCAGTGATTATTTCAGTATTTTCTTTAGGAGTGGATCAGCATCGGGACGTCGGCTCATCCATCCCAGAGGTAGTCTTTTTCACACAGCGATCTTAAACGATTAAATATCAGTAGAATAATCATTAAAACTGAGGACACTACACAGATATTTCTGCTCTATATTAACCATATTTTCTTATGTTGCTGTGTCTGCAGAACCGGCAGGAGCTGCCATTTACTCCACCAACTTTGTGTGGAGCACTGGCGAGAATTTGGGTAAGAATTGGCTTTTGCACACATTGTTTAAATGTAAGTGAGTTAAATGAAGCTGTAGTTAATAGATCAGTCTTCACTACACATGTTATTCCTTCTTTCATTCATCCCTGTAGTTCTGCCAGGGATTGGACCGGACCGATAAGAACTTTGCCTACACCTGTGAGAATTGCTGTTCTGACGGCTTGAAGGTTTCTTTCAGTTCTTATTTTGTTCATAATGCCCCCAATCAGTTATTAGTTGACTCTTGTAGTTTGTCTTTGTTCAGCCTGATGAGGTGTTTTTCCTGCAGCTGGTGGAGGTGAAGCTCCAACACAAGTCCCTCTACCACGGGCTGGAGAGTGAGCACTGGTGGGTGCTCAGCAACAACTTTTATAACCTGTCCACACTGGAGGTAAGGCTGATTTGTTGGAGTAGGTTCATGAATTTAATATGAATAGATGTTCTAGGTTCTCGTTCTTTTATCCTCATGTTTTTCATTGTGTTTATAGCTTCCTCCCCAGTATTTCGCATGTGCCAGTGCTGTGGCCTGCATCAAGGTAAAGCTGCAGTCTCATTTGTTCATTAAACACTTTTGCTGTTAGTTGCAATTCTGATTCCTTTTTTCCATGTGTTCTGTTCCTTCAGCGCATTGGAGCGTCCATCAGAGAGGTGAAGGTGTACCTGCGCACCGAATCATCACAAACATCAGTGCAGAATATTATGCTGGTTAGTATTTCCTTGTGTCCTTTTGCAGTTAGAGTTACTTGTGATATCAGTAACTCGGGTGTTTAGTCATGTAGTTTTACACATTTTCAATTATATTTCTCTGCGTGTATCTTGCAGCAAACCAGAGTGAGCAGGATGAACAAGTGTGTGTTCATCGACTCGGATGGCCATTTCTGGTCTCATGGGTCCAGTCATACACACATCCTGGAGACACCGGCACCTTCTGTTTGTCCCACCAGACCAAGAGGACCACCTCCAGGCTTTTAATCTGCTTTTATCATCATTTATTTATTTCTATTACAGTGAGTTATTTCAAATTTCTGTACATTATTATTTTGTCTGTGTGTGTGTGTGTGTGTGTGTGCTTGTTTTTCAGAGGCAGTCAGTTTGCTGCCTAACCTTGTGAGCTCCTGTATGGTTACTTGTGGAAGTGTGGAAGTGCAGCGTGACATCATCTCACCGCCAGAACGAAGACTTTAGATTAAAGGCCATTGCAGACCCGATGTGATGTGCAGCATGTGAAAAAACGGTGGCCTTTGAGTGAGTGTTGTTGCTCTTTTATGATGCATGCAGATGTTGTGTTCTACAAGTTATGACAGTACCATGAACATACTCAGAAATGTGTGCTACGATGAAATTGATCACACTAACAATATAGTCATATTGCCTGCTCCCTTTTTATCTGTCTCTCTGTGTCTCACTTCCTCCCCTAGTTTTAGATGTGCCACTTAACATATCAACCAAGTCTTTCTCTCTCTCTTTATCACTGTCCTCCATGCAGAAATTCAGTTCTGCATGCATCCTGGAGACTCTAGACAGCTGCAGTACTTAAACTTCACTGAGACCCTCCTGGACTAGAGGACTGCTTCAGTTTGTGGATCAGAGGACGTCCATCTTATCAAATTCTGGAGACACTGGCACCTTAAGGTTTCTCTGCATGGAAGCCTTGACAAGAAGAGCAGCAAGACGGTTAGAGACATCAGGAGATCTACATCAGGACACATGAAGAGAACCAAAAGAGGAGGTCCATTGACTCTGAGCATCATTGTTTAACATCTCCTTTGTCGTCATCATCATTACCATTGTCATCGTCGCTGCAGAAGAAGAATAAGTCTGGACAAAGTCACCATCCCTGCTGTAGTGGACATTATCACCATCATTTAGGACACTGACATCAACAACTTGTGCTCTCATGAGGAGCAGCATCGTCACTGATAATAACTTCATCACAGTTGTAATAATCATCATTATTATCTCTGAGACGTGGACAGAGACAGTGGGCTTAGGTCATTTAATCAGAAGACAACCTCTCAGCCAGCTCATCATAGTTAAAGCCATCTGCTTTCTGAGAAACACATGGGCCTTTACTGAGAACCAGTCAGAAGGGCTTCCTAGCCTGAGTACTAGACTGTTGGTTGTAGTGTAGTTTCAGCTGTTTACCTGTAATTAACTGTTTAGTATCTATGCTAGGATCATGTCATCGTCAGTCAGATTGGATTTTAATTTTTGCAAAAACAACTATAATCATAATCCTGCAGTCACAGAGGAATCACTTAATATTTTGATTATTTTCTGTCTGATCACATTTCTCTGCTATACTATGGAAATCTAATTTAAAGAGAATTCATTACAGCTGTATTCTTATTGTGAATATGAAGGTCTTGCTTCAATTACTAAGAAATGACTGTTTTTCTTTTTTCATTTTATATTTGTTCTTTTTCTGCTAATTAAGAGCAAATTCATTCAGTTATCACTGTTTAATTAAACTGAATTAATGAATTATGATTGTAGAATTTTCTGCATCATTGTTGTTCCTTATCAAATATAAATTCTCAATGTATCACATCTAATTTTATTCAAATAAAACTGTGAAATGCATTTAATCATTCAAATTGATTGGATTCAGCTCAGTTTGATCTAATAGAACAAAGTCTTTATTATTATGTATAGTTTATTACTATTAGTTAATTACTAAATATTTAATAACCCCAGGCCCACTTTTTACAGTGAGGTCCAACTTACTGTTTTTTTAGCACATAAAACTACCTTCTTTAAATGATCATGTTTATTCTTCCTGAACAAAAATGTTATTTTATTTATTTTACAAGTTGAATCATAGACAAGCAATGACAATGCTGGGTATATAAACTGTGATATATCTTCTGTTTTGGTTAACAGGACTACACAGAAAAGAATCTCTTTAAAGCCAATTATTGAGTGTTAATTTAGTTTTTTTAGACTGGTTGCAAAATTCAGTTCTTGTCTGTTAGGTTTTTTTGAGAGATTAATATCTAGGTATTTATTATTATCTTTAATGAGAATATCTTTCAGTGAAGTTTCAGAATTATTAAATAAAAAACATACGATTTCATATTTGGGGATATTCCGTCTCAAACCAGAAGCTTTAGAGATTGAACGGACAAACTCCAAACTCACCAGGAGATGGAGCACTCCAGAGTTTTTCAACATTATTAGAGAGGGAGGGGGCGACGAAAAAAACAAATATACTTTAGCAACATCTGAAACATGGAGTTAAACTTTCCCTGTTTGAGTGGAGCGACCGGCGATCTGTTCTCCTGCGACCAAGTGCGAGTGATGAGATAAGTGGCATAACTGTACTGTCCTCCAGTGAACTCACCTCTTTCCACACATCCTAACAAGCTTCAGCAGCGTTAAATCATATCTGCTCCTCACAACTAACGTTACAGCGCTCAGTCATATTTAAGTATTAGTGCATTCATAAGCAACAAAAGTGAAAGAAAGAAAGTTCATGCGAGTTACAGCCCAGACTTAAACTGAATGATTTAAAGTAAACTGAGGAAGCTGTGAGGCATTGGAGAGTGCAGAACACTAGCTTTCAGTAACTAACCCCTTTCAGGCTAGCTGTTTTTAGCAGCTGGCTAACTTAAAGCAGCGCACGACACAGGGAATTGGTGATACTGTAGATCAAACAAAACATAAAAAGTACCGCTTTCAGTTTAAACGTACCTAAAAAGAGGCCTCTGTGTGGTGTTGGATACATAGTGGTTCACCCCTCAAATTACTATGACAGAATACAGAAACCCAGCCCTGCTGGCTGGTGTTTGAATACATGGATGTGGTAGGACTGATGGCAGTAAGGCGGTGTGATCCATCACTGACGGGCCGAGCCAGCTAATGTTTGCTGTTTGTACTAAGTTGACGTTGTTGAGAAACTAAACAGTTTAGCATTGTTGTTGGCCACTTGTTTAGCATTTGTCACAGGAAAGCCGAGCACGGTCACTGAACAGCTAACATGATCTGTTTTCTTTCTTAAATTATGACTATTACAAAAAATTGCGGTCGTGCTTTTGCAGCCGGTAACAACAGCTAATCTGACCATAAAGGATAGCTTAAAACAGCAATTAACCACTCAGGAGCAAAAAATCAGCCTTCAAACCTGAAAGAAATAATGATTTGATATTTGTCGTGATATGTATTGATATTGAACGATATGAATTTCGTTTATCATGATAACATTTTTGGCCATATCGCCCAGCTCTACTGTCAAAACCACATACACTGCAGATTCAGATTGGATTAAAATGACTCCACAATCATTAATATCCGACTGCAAAAGTAAACACATTGCAGATTCATTCTGTATTCTGGCACAGCACATTTATTCCTAACAGACTGTAAAAATTTGACATTTCAGATTCATACTAGATTCAATTTTTTATTTAAATTCTATATTAAAAAAATATATTGTTTAAATTATAGTACCTCTATAGTATAGTTCAGCTCCAGCTGGATTTTAGTATTCCAAAATTAGCTGTTGCTATATACGTAAGAATCACTCCCACACTGTTAAAATGCCATTAAAATCAGGCAAAATAAAGCCATTAGCCATCCTGAATTTCACTGTGCACAATTTTGCATGTATTCATACAGACATCAGTCTCCTCTATCATACACACTCACTGACAACACAGTGCTGTTCAGTGAGGGCTGCTGGTAGTGGGTGGAATAATTGGCAGCCTTGCAGCCACCTGAGTGGGAGTTAGAGAGAGTGAGGGAAAGTGGTGAAAAGAGGAAAAGGGAAAAGGATACAAATAAAACAAGAGTTTTACACAGTTAAAAAACCCCAAACAACAGCAATAAAAGGTACACTATATAATACAGTAGGTAGTGTTATGTTTGCATCATTATGCTTCTATTCAAGTTAAACATAACATGCATCTAAGTTTTTCATCTGGAACAGGTGAGCGTGCAGGCCTCATCAGTCACTTGCAAAAAGTCTGATTGTAGACACTGCCAAATCAGTAAAAGTAACAGCTTTAGGAAAAGCAGAAACCGTAGGGATGAGGCAGAGAGAATCATTAATGACATTTTCCCAGAAAAAATAGCAATTAGGGGTCTAACACCACATACATTTTCAGGTTTGATATGATTAATGATTCTGAGGTCAAGATTTTATACATTGTTTTTATTTTACATGTTCAAGTCTTGATTTTACAGAGCTGCAATTACATAAAACAGAGGGTTTAACTCAGATAAACAAACATTCTCAAACAGAACCTTTTCTAACAAACCAAGCTCCAATCGAAACACCTAGAAATTCATAGCATCTTCAGAAAGAGGTCCAGCATAAAGCCCACTGATCTTACTCTGAACAGATGCAACGAAATGCCTAGTTTTGATGGTTAACCAGTGGTTTCCACAGAAAAAAGCGAAAGATATACCCTTGGAAGATACAGTGTGTGTGTCAAACAAACTTTGAGAAGTCTTCACAACCTTAACAAACACATAGATGTGGTTTGAATGGGTTAAGAGAAGTTTTGGGGATGTACTCACATAAACAATTAGGGTGACTATTGAATTCTAGTGTTTGTTAGCAATGTTAGCCTCGTAGCTCCTACACTAAACTAAAGAAGCAAATCTGTCATAAAATTAAAATTAGTATAAATTAGATTTTTCACTGAATCATTCTTTCACATTCACTCTTAAGAGAAACATTTTCAGAAACAAAACTGTATTAAATGTATTCACATTTTAGTGCTTGTGAAATCTAAACTGATTTCATGTTTAGTTAAATTTAAAAATAATTCTCAACTTGAATAAAACCAGTTTTAACGAGTTTTATTCCAAGCTGCTTGCTCCCACACATACATGATTTAGATTGAACGACAAGTGCACACACTCTTCTCTTTCTCTTTCTGTGTGTACGTTAAGCTGGCGGCTGCTGGATCGTCTCTTTATTTAGCGCAGTCTCTGGAGTCTTGGCTTTTCTCGGCTGTGTGAGGGTTTCTCTGGATGGTGTGTGACGCAGTCCGCCCCTGTGTGAGAGGAGCCCACTCACGACTAAAAATATCACCAGCGAGGGTGCAGTGCCGTGGGGTTCACTTAGGCTGCTGACGGCCTTCGAGCATGTGGACACCTCACACTGCTGACACCAAGACAAGCTGAAGCTCAGAGCAGCAGCTTCGACAAGACAAGCCTCCAGAAACACATTACATGAGACACACTGGAGCAGCAGATGTGAAGATTCTGACAGTGATCAGTTTTAGTAGTTTTTGGTTTCTATAGCCAGTTATTTTAGAGTTTTACTAAATGAACACATGCAAGATCTTTGATGCATCTAAGGCACACAAGCCCCTTTCACACAATGTTATCTTTCCATAATGTAAGAAAAACACCTACAAAAGTTTTGTTTGTGTTATTTCGTGTGTATATGTCTGTGTGCCAGCACACTTCAATAGGTTCTCCATATTTAATGCATCCAGTGAAAGTCACCTTACGATGGCCTAAAATGCATATCTCCCTTGTATTAAGGTCACTTGCATTAGAGGTCCAGAGGAACTAGGACAATGGGCAGCCCACGTGTGTGGGTGTATGCTTCCTCTGGGAGATCTTGCAGAACAGGACTATGAGTGGACTCTCAGTAAGTAACCCAGCTGAAGTAGGAACTTCTCTTCATGTCCTTATTTCAGAGGAACCTTCTTTCAACGCAACATAAAGGTTGCAAAAACCAGAGACAGTTTAAGGGGAGCCTGGCCACTTCCTATTTCTCCCCCTACACCAGAAATGTCCACCAGTTTGAATGCCTGATTTGATAAGTCCTTATCCACTCAGCCATCTTAAGAGATGTTCCAATACTCTATCAATTCAAGTGAAGGGAGTTAGATGGGCCCTCAGAGGGATGAGGGATTGAGTGAACACCAGTGTCAACTTCGGCAGCAGAACTTACTCAGAAATCATTGCAGGCTCATGTTTTTTCCTTTTTAAACCAAATAATAATGGGAGAAAAAGCTGTTTTTAAGTTATTGCAGTAAACTACCTTAAAACTTGTAGCATTTACAATTCATAACATTTGATTTGCTGGGCTTTATTTTGCAAACTACTGCATCTCCTAGACATGACTGCTAATTAGGGGTCGCACAACTAATAAACAAGCAAAAACCGTGATTTCACCTTTCCAACGAGCCCTGGGTCACATTGCTAGCATTCCGGAAACCAGAAATACCCAAAAACCACCAGACTCCTTGCCTGTTGTCTCCTCTGAGGCGTCCATGTTGTTAGTATCATAATGATGCGATCAGTGACTAGTCGACATCAAGCTGTGGAACGTCACTGCTCTGCAGTGAAATCGACTAGTCTGTGCATTTTCTATTGTTGATACAACTTACACTCATGCTAAAGGCTAACAACAAAAAGAAAGACACTCCACACGGTTTATAGCCAGAGAAAGCAATTCCCCAAACATGTTATGCTCAAAAACAAAAAGATTTTGCACCGTGAAGTTTGAATAGCTAGCTCATTGAGGCTAACCTAGCTGAGGGCACATGCATTCCACTTGAATCATCTCTCTGTTTTTCGACAGCAAAACAGTTTTGGGCAGTAGGACACTATTATTATTGTTATTACTGCTGCAGATCAGCTGGCATCACTATTACTGGGTGCTGACTGGCTGGCATCAATGCTACTGAGTGTTGATTGGTTGGTGAGCAGTGCTGTTCTGTGCTGAGAATACACGTACATTTTTCTGTAGAAAAATTAAGATTTGTATAAACTATAAGCACACCAAGCAGTACTGCAGCTACAGTCAACGTTCAACACCATACAGCTTAATAAACTTTAAGCCAATTAAAGCTTCGTATATCTGCAACATCAGCTTTTACTTTGTCAAGTCAGCTTAAAAGAGTCCACACTCATTTCCCTTGCTAGATGTTTATTTATTTATATGTTTATTTTTGAGCAGTCTTTCATTACTGAATCAGGAAAAATATGATTCACTTAACAAGCGATAGGTATCCTCACATACTGCATTTCCCACAAACTAGTCCAGCGCTGCAGCCACAGCAAACATCCAGTGAATACTGAAGAGAAGAACTGGACAACAGAACACACACACACACACACACACAACATTTCTACAGAGAGTATCAACAATTAATGCCTCTTCCTTTTTTCCTCTTTGGTTTCTTTCTCTCTCTTGTCCTCTCATATAGGCATACATACAAACACACACATGCTCTCTCTCTCTCTCTCTCTCTCTCTCTCTCTCTCTCTCTCTCTCTCTCTCTCTCTCTCTCTCTCTCTCTCTCTCTCTCTCTCTCTCTCTCTCTCTCTCTCTCTCTCTCACACACAATATTTCTACAGAGAGCATCAACAATTAATGCCTCTTCCTTTTTTTCTTCTTTGGTCTCTTTCTCTCTCGTCCTCTCAAACAGGCATATATACAAACACACACATGCTCTCTCTCTCTCTCCTTCTCTCTCTCTCTCTCTCTCTCTCTCTCTCTCTCTCACTCACACACACACACACACACACAAACACACACAGATCAACATGTCCAGCTTTTCTTTTATGCTGCACATACAGGCAACGAACATTACTCTGCATGAGCTACATAATGGAAATGATGTTCATGTCCTACATGTTTTCTTCTTTTTAATTTTTCTCCCTGAAGTCAATACATATTTGTGTGGTTTTATATACCAAATAATTTGTTTTCTAAAATGTGTTTTCCAACCTCCTTTTATGCACAGTATGTTTTAGTTATTATATGCAAATGCTCTTTATTCTAAGGGGCTTTTCTGTCTAGTAGCACAATCACAAAAGCAGTTCATAATAAAAATAATGAAACACTCCTTATAACCTTAGCACAAACATGTGAGGCTAAACTGCTCTAGGCTGAATTGGTGTTTAAGAAAATGTGTTGCGACATCACAGAAACAATGAGTTAAAATTGTGCTGTTTTTGCAGTTTTCTTTCAATATATAGATTGTATGGACTGGAGAGTGAAAAACATGTTATGAAATTTTAGAACTGTTAGCATACTACATTAAATGTTTTATTACAAAAAAGCAGGGGAAATTCAGTTTTCCATGATATGGGGCTCGTAAGAGTTACAGATTCAAAGAAACATTTTAAAAAAATTGTTCTTGTCCATAAACCATACAGACAGGCTAATGCTTACAGAAGCTAATCGATTAACATGTTTCATTTACTACTTTGGTCAACGAGCTGCTTATATAAAAGTCCCAAACACCACCTTCCCTGGATTAGTTAGCTGGCATAAACATGAACCCTGCTTCAACCCTGCTTCTATCCACTATTTCTACTTTTGTAATGTCCCAAAAAAATCCCAAATAAATGATGCTGTTAACTTTAGATAAAATGGCATAAAGAAAAACAAACATTCTCATAGGAAATGTAATAAACAAAAACCTGAATCTGTGGCCTTCTAGAGCTTCTTTAAACCCATGTGCTTTAGCATGCTTTGGCTCCCGTCTGCTACAAGCTACAGCTTTAAGATGATAATGGCTGCATTAGTAGTCAGCTGGCATGACCTACTCACTTTCTTATTCTTTACCTCCATTCATGGCAGAGGAATCTCCCAAAACACAGCAGCACAGTAAAGGCTACAGAACCGACAGAAAGGAAAGGAGAAAGAGAAGAGGCTTCAGTCAAAAACACTCATGCAGAGAGCATAAAAGAACTGTATACAGACACGCACACCTACACACACTCACACACAACAGTACTAAAGAGAGGTCCGGAAGTACATGTAATTATTTGTTTGCTTGTTTTGAGAGGGTAAATAGACGCACTTGATGAATAAAAATAATACTGCTATTGTGTGATGAGTGGGAATGCCAGTAGCTGGAGGAGTGACGAGGCGGTGAATGTGCAGGATGAACTGACCGGAACAGCACAGAAGAACACACTTCAGAATGAATGTCCCGAAAAGAACACACGGACACACACTACCACTCGAGTGGCAGGCTTAGATCACCAGAAAAGAGCTTTCCGGTCTTATTCAAAGAGCAAACATCACATAAAACTGTGTTTTCCATTAAAATGTCAAAACATGCCATGCACACTCCAGTCCATACAGTCCAAGTATGGAAACTAAGCTGTTTCCGAGTTCATCATGTCTACGACATCACAAACATGTGACTGCCCATTCAGCTTACAGCACTTTTGCAAACAATTCATGGCGAAGTGATAAGGAGCGTTGTTACTGCAATTAATGTGTAGCAGTTATTAGAGTGGAAGATGGGGGCATATAAATGTCCTCTTCCTGGCTGTTGGAAAGCAAATTGTTGCAGTCTTCCACACATCCGAGTATCCATTCATCTTAAAACATTGGCTGAAGTTTATTGTTTCCAACATCTCAGATGTTCCAGATTTCAGTGCAACCTTCAGTTTGCTTGGCACATCTCTGCTGGATTGTTGGCTTCATAAAGTGCAGCCAGTCAGAACAGAGGTCATTTGCAGTTGTATGCAAACGTCTGAAAACCCCTGGAATAACAGGTTTTGTTTTTTTAAGTTTTAAAATTAACACACTCTACAGAGCATAAACATAAATATGACTGTGATTTTAGTGCACAGTTCCTATTTATTTGCTGAATTTAACATATTGGAAAAAATAAAATAATTGTAACATAACTTTTGCACATGCCATATTTTGTTTTCAACATGTTAAATTCAGCAAACAAACAGTAATTGTGCCATAATATGTGCATAAGTGAGTTCTCTGTACAGAGCATGTAACTTATTTTCACTTAGAAAGTCAACAAAATGTGTAATTCAACCAGAAGCGCCCACATTTTTTATAAAGCTATAAATACAAGAATGTTTTAATTGAACACTTCAGTATTGTCTCCTTTACTTTTTCTCTTTAACCACCAGAGATTTCTCCAAGGTATTAGAAAAAACCCAACTTTTAAAGACTATAACTCTTCCTGATTATGTAATTTTGACTGTGTAAAGAATGTTTAAGGTTAAGCCATAGGGTCAGCTGAGATATTTTCAGAGTGAGTAGGAGAGAGAGATACAGAGAGATAGAGGAAAAGATCAATCCACAGAGAAGAGTGGAGGTGCTCTAAAGCTTTCAGCTGCTGCCAAACATCCACTGAAACCAGTGCATGTAACCATGCAGTTCCACAGAACCATGCAGTTTTCTACTTTATTGACCTCTTCTGAGCCCACTAGAGGGTATTCTCTGCCTCAAGCTGTGCCTTCGCAATCTTTCCATTTCTACTAGCTTTTATAGAGGGGAGCTAAAATTCACTCAGCTTTTGAATCTGTATATTTTTGCAGCAAACTGATCAGGCCTGGCAACAAGGGTCATCTAGGGGGAGCAATGCCCCGCCAAACACCAGTCATGCCTCACTAAACCCACTATTTTGTCTGTGCTTCTATAGTGGCGAGTGACAAAAAACAGAGTGAAACTAAACTTCATGCGCACTGCAGAACAACTTGCCAAGCGTGCTCAGCCCCCTCAATGCTCCTCCATGCTCCTCCATGGTTTTCAGATGCCCCACTCATGATTTAGTTCTGGCACTTGGCTCATTATCCATACTCCACCCACGAATGTGTTCATTCTGAGCAACTATCACAATGGTTTACACAACATTAACAGAAGTCTCATTCAACCTGGTGAGAAGCTGTAATTGTAGTCATAGTGCCACCCAGATATTGACTGATATCTGACTGAGTGTCATTTAATGCCTCTTTATTATTGAGTTCAGGTGTTTCTGCCGTACCTGCTGCAATAAAATCAAGCAAAAAGTACATACTGCAGAGCACAGTGACTTTAAATGTTGCTGTGGCATGAGTCTGTCCCTTGGGCCCCAATGACGGCTACAAGAGCTGGCAGGAAGGCAGGGCCCGAGCTCCGAGCCCAGTCGAAAGAGGGTAAAATCTGTGAGGGATTGGGGGACGGCATGTGACTCCCGTCCCCGCCTTCTGGGCTCCACCTTCAGTCCCATGGCGAGGCCACTTCAATTTACCTCACGTTCAATCTGGCTGAGCTGGAGAGGTTGTTGGAGAGGTCCCTGCTCTCAGGCCGAGGGGACCACAGTGGCATAGTCAAAAAAAACCACCTTTTCCACAAGTCAGTTCAAGAAATTTTTGCTCAGCTAAATCTGACCCATATAGACATGGTTTGATGAGTTTGGTGTTGAGGAGCTTCGGTGGCCTGCACAGAGCACTGACCTCAATCCCACTACACAGCTTTGCAGTGAATTGGAGCATCGATTGCTAGCCAGGACTTCTTCAGTGCTTAACCTCACAAATTATTTTTTTGTCTGAATGGGCACAAACTCCCACATACACACTCCACAATCTTGTAGAAAGCCTTCCCAGAAGAGTGGAGGCAGTTATAGCTGCAAATAGGGGATGCACTCCATATTAATTCCCATTGTTTTGGAATGAACAAGCACAAGAGGTGCAATGATCAGGTGTCCACACACTATTGGCTATATAGTGTAGCATTGTGGAAAACCTATTTCCAATCAGTTTGGCTTGATTAGCTACAGCAACACAGCCCAATTGGTAGTGTAACATTTTAATCTTTACAGTCAAAATTATGTAGAAGCTCTAAAGACAGATCACATTTGTGTGTTGAGCATGGAGTGGTCAAGAGTGTGCCTAAGCAAAAGTGGGCTGTCATGTAAATATGAATTATGGAAATCTTTATAAACACTGAGTGACAGAGGCGAGCTCTTACGAAACAACAGCAGTGATTAACAGTGTGGCAACATCCTCCAAATGTTCTGAGGACACTTCTACAAGAGCACACTGGCACAGAGAAGACTGAAGATGTGGTTTGGAGGAGGAGGGGAGCGATGATAAATAATCTGCAAGAGTGTGAAGGCCTCCTCCTCTCTCCTTCTGTTCATCTCTGTTATATCTGTCCCTCCAGTGGTCTCTGTTCTCTCCCTGCAGCCTCACAGACAAAGGCTAAGACAATCACACACACACCCCCCAAAAGTATGTAAACAGTGGTTTTTTTTTTGCATTTTCAAAATTTTACAATTAAGTCAACTTACCAAACACATTTGTCATCTAGTTGACCCAAAGATGTTTTGGTAAGACTTGACTTGAACCCTGCTACATAACACTGACATAAGCATGCTATCAACATTGAGTTCCTCTGATGGCAGTTTGCCACTGTACAGAGAGGCATATAATCTATATATTCCAGGACAATATGAACACTACTTTATTCTAGTGTACATATAGTAAAAGATTTCACAGTTAATATACTGTAGGCATGGATTATGTGGCTTTAATATGTAACTCCACAATTAAAAAAATATTATTAATGAAAAAAGTTTCAGTCTTTGGGGTGAATCTTGTGAAATATGTATCCAAATGCTGTCAAAAATGCCTATGTCACATTTTACTCCATGTTAGCCTGGGCCTCGCTCTCCCCTACACACACATATATGATGAGTATCCACCGTAGGCAGCCTAGCAGCTAACCAGCATTGATGGCCACCCCTATGTAAGAAGTCAGAGAGAAGGTCATTAGCTTGCATATCTCACATCTGCAGTGAAACTGCTTTCAATTTTTTAAGTCACATCAACATCCTCAGTTATACTACATCCACAGCGGTTAGTTATTAGGTGCTTGTGACAGCTCTGGACACAGCTGTGGATAATTTGTTGACTATGGAAAGTGTCTTGTGGGATAATTATACTGGTGAAACAGTTCTCAACATTAGAAAACCGATATAAATAAATTAGGATGCTGTACAGGATGGATATGCCATCACATTAGAATGATGATTATTAGCCAAAGGGCACTGCTAGGATTGCTGTTCTGGCTGCAACAAATTCAACTTGGGTCCAAATCCTGAATTTTAGTCTTGTGTCTGGGAGATTCATTAAACAAAGCAGTAACCACAAATATGAGGCGTTTGTTAAGTATAAACTTCAGAGCAGGGAGAAAGCCTAATCTCTTGCTTGGCACAAAGAAGCAATAATGCTCAACATAACTTTAATATGCGTGCTATTTCTTTCTATTACTCTAGCATTTATGGCTTCAGATTGAATGTGCCATGCTCTGAGTTGGATGACTGAATTGCAGCTATTGTATTTTTGTAATATTATATGGTGTGATTGGCTGCATACAATATAGGCCTGTCACAGTAATTAAATTTTGGCTGACGATTATTATTTTCTGCTCTTTTATTTACATCTACGTGCCAAAATCCAAAAATGATACATATGCCCTTGATGCACTGTCACAGGGTCTGCTAGAAAGTTTCATACTAATATCAATCTAATCAATTTTTCTGTCATTTAATTTGACTTGTATTATCTGTTTTTCTTTGATGGAAATCTGGATATGTATAATGTTTACGTGTGTACATCGGATAAGATAAGATAAGATAAGATAAGATAAGATAAGATAAGATAAGATAAGATAAGATAAGATAAGATAATGTGGGATTTAGTCAAGTTACTGGATTTGTTTGGAGCTGTGACATTAAAAATAAAATCAAAAGTTCATAATTAAATAATTTGCCCAAATAACTGATCAGACAAATAAGAATATCTGTGGCAAGACAAACAATAATAATCAATAAAAAGCATGTTGTACCGATTACATCACTGCTGATTGGTAACCCACAGAAACGGCAATTTGAATATTTTGGTAATTTGTGTTTTACCCAATAACAAGTTTTTGTTTTTTTTTAACTAATATTCAATCAGATGTTAATCAAATGCTGTAATATTGGTGTGTATATATACACACACAGACACACACACCCCAGTAGGTTTAGACTGCACTTTATCCCATACATAAGCAATAACCTGTGACCAATACAGGGTCACTAGGCTATTTGACACTGCCATTCAAAAACTAAAAAGCAGCAGGAAAACAACCGTTCTGACCAATACCAGCATCTTTCTATGCAGAACCGTCAGTGTCATTGTTCATCAATGCAGAGCAATAATTACACAATAATCTGTCATTGTAATCAAGCATTTGTCGTGAGTCATACGACTGAATAGCAGTGACACCATCAGCACCGTGAGTGTCTCGCCTGTCCATTTCACAGCCAGCGCTGAGCTGCTCTGTGAATATTATGAGACACGTCAGCAAAAACAAACAAGTTTTAGCTCATCAAGTTCCAGCAAAATCGCCCTTCAGCTTAGCAAACAGTACAGCCACAGCACACTACTTTAAATGTTTTAATGTTGTCTGTGTAAACATTGGCCATAATCGTCCATGTTTCTGTCCACAGCATCTCTGAGATTCAAGCTTGCAGTCTCCCAGTGAAAGAGTTGTACCACTCTGTATGAGCTCTGTATGACAAACTCCCTGTTCAACTATATGACAGCAAATCAGGTGAATAACTTGGAACTGACATTAGCAAAGCACTGTTTCACTGAACAATGGATTATAAATTTAAAATATAAACCTAAAATTATACCAGACAATATTATCAGTTAGCAGAGTTTTGTATCCCTTATTGGACATTTATGTGATTTTATGATGTTAATAATATACATTAGATAAGTACATGCACACTGCATTTGCTCAAATCAACTACTAAAATTTGTGATCGGTGCAGCGTACAATCAGTACAATAGATGTAGTATAATCTTTTCTACACCTTGGCTGTGGCGTGTAGGATGACTAAGCGTGGCCAGGTTGCTGGACGGTTAGGGGCAGATTACTGCTGAGAGAATTCTCACTATGGGGAGCAGAGTGGGCCAAGTCTAATTTTAGACCAACTAGAGAGAACTCGTGCCACTCTCTCCTGCTGCTTCAGGTGAGGCTCGTCCTGAAGGTCTCCGGAAATCCCCCTACGGACAACCGGGACAGCACGCACATGTGCGTGCGCGCACATGCAAAACTCAGGTCAGAAAGTACAGCACGCAGACACACATCAAGACACACACAGTTGCAAAGCATTTCTATCTAAAACACACCAGTACGTGCATTCCGAATTATTTTGATGTGTGGGAATCTGAGTTAATGAACAGAATACACAGTAAACTGCAGGGAACATCAAAAAGGGACTTCCACCTAAATTCATGCAGGTTCTGTAGGATTTATAGCATATTGTAAATTATCAACGCACTGAAATTATAATAATAATATAAGTTGTTCAGGACACACTGGGTTGAAAACTAAAAGCAAAAACTGAAAAAAGGTGATAATAAAAATAATAATAAATAAATACTTAGCTTATAGCTTATCTTTTCAATCAATTTTTCTTCATTGGTTCGGTGGCTTACTAATGCGCCTGACTGCGGATCAAGACATCCGCAGTTCAAATCCCATTAAGTCTGTTGCGTAATATTGGGGGCAGTCGTGAGCTGGACCTGTGACCGGAAGGTTGTTGGTTCGATCCCCAGTGCCGACACTCCATGACTGAGGTGTCCTTGAGCAAGACAGCTAACCCCCAATTGCTCCCCGGGCGCCGTGGATGGGGCTGCCCACCGCTCCGGGTAAGTGTACTCACTGCCCACTAGTGTGTATGTGGTGTTTCACTTCACGGATGGGTTAAATGCGGAGGTGGAATTTTCCCGGTTGTCGGATTAAAAAAGTATCACTTAACTTAATACATCTCATTTTTTAAAAATGAAACTTCAACGCGGGCCTATTTAATCTTCTTCTGCTCAACACTTTATCTTTTTATCTTTAGGCTGTAAAACGTAACAAAGGGCCTATTTAGAACTTTGTAAACCAAAAATATGAACTTTGTACACCCACATATGGACACATTCCTACTATAAAAATATAACATTCCATATATACACAGTTATTCTTAAACAATTCAGAATTAAAAGAATGAAGGAAAGAATGAACACAATTTTTAAATATAGCTTAAAATCTAAAACAAATCTAGTTCATTTGACCCTACATTGTATAAGTGTATAATACATTATATTAACAATCATCATCAACCGTTTTCTGTTGACTGAATGGAAATGTGCGTGCAACTCAACACACCTCAACTCTACATGCTCCCATGAGTCTTGCGAATCCTCTCCACTGCAAATCCTCAATGAGGCCTATAGAGACTTTGTGGAAAGCCGATTAGCGAAATGTCAAGCTTATCAAACAGTTTGATCTGGTTTCCAGTTGAGTTCTGCTGAGTGAACTATTCACATCATAATTCATTTTACACCACATGCTTTACTTTTGCTTCAGTGTCTGGATTGTTTAAGTACACTGAGCTAATGTTCACCAAAAACTAAACATTTCTGCTAAAAACCTGAAAGTGCTAAACGCTACTCCAATGTCATGCCGTAAAACGTCCCCAGTAAAGGCGGGCCACGAAATCGAGGGACATAGGAAATCCTCATCTATCCTATTAAAGCATTAAGCACTGAACATCCACATGCAGTAGCCAAACTCAAATGCTATCAGCCTCCAGAGGTCTCTGAGTGCGTGTGTAAGAAATAGCAGCAGCCTCCCAATTAAATTAGCCCTATTTCAGCCCTCGGACATACAGATGTAGGTACAAGTGAGCTGCAGAGATAGTAATGTGTAGACATTAATAGTAAATAACACACAGAAGCCTCAGTAACAGGGATGTAAATGTAAAGCATCACCATCATTCTATTGCGATTCTTCACTACAAATAGGTTCAATTTCATTCAATGTACTTTTTATTATTTATTTTTGGTATTATTTATTATATTAGTGGAGGAACTATTTACATAGTGACTGAATACAAACAATAAAAACAATTTTGGAGTTTTACATTTTAAAATATCAAGAATTTTATTCCACACAAAAAAAGCTGGTTCTTCAAAGGAACCATTTGCATGGTGAAATGATTCTTCGGACTGACTGAGAATGTGTTATAGATACTTCTACACAGAATCTTTTTGAAAATGGTTCTATATAGCACCACAAAGGCTTCTAGTGTTTCAACACTCTTAAAAATGGTTCTCAGGGGTTTTATAGTAAAGAAAATTGTTCTATATAAAGCCATGAACACTCTAAGAACCTTTTGCGTTTTTGCATCATTAAATAGTACTTCAGATTGATGGAGAATGTGCTGTATATGATTCTATATGGAATCTTTTTAAAAATGGTTTTATATCATGCCAAAAAAGGGTTGTTCTACTGTTATAATTTCAAGCCTTTAACAGTAGCACAACTCTTCTTGGTGCTACATAGAACCATTTGCATGGTAAATGGTTCTTTTCATGATGAAATGGTTCTTTAGATTGAAGAATTTGCTGTATTTGCTTCCATATAGAACATTTTTGAAAAAGTAAGCTTCAATGGAGGCCCATTTAAAAATTGTTTTATTTGGAACCCATTTCACACATTAAGTGTCTGGTAGAAAAATGGGTGCATGCTTTACTGAATATTTTCAATATTTACACTTAATTATAACTCATTCTTAAGTTTCAAGATAGAATTAGTCAGCATGCCACCTTCAGTTTAAAGCATTTTTACTCCCCTATTGTGCAAACCTTGAGTAAAATTTTAAATATTTGTCCAGACCACTCCACTCAAAGCCCAACTATTCTTGGCTTACATAAGTCTGGACGTGTTTGGACAGGTGTGGACATTTCTCTAATATTAGTTAATGAAAATTCATGTTTGGGTTTCCCACAGGTCATTTACCAAAAGACCCATTTTGATTTCAGATTAAGTATACCATATAAAAGACAAAGTATACCACATAAAATAGTATGCCATATAAAAGACAAAATCCATGTATACATCAATCTTGTAGTTATGTTTAGTCACATCCAAGTTTGGATTACACCACTGTGAAACAGCCAGCAGGGAACAATAATACTAACCATGTTATATTATTATTAGTGGAACATAACCTCTCTATGCAGGCCCCCTAGAGGTCCTACTGCCAGTGAAATGGAAGCTGACTGGGATATTTTTTACTGACATAACCAAATAAAGTATCATTCTCCGTAACTCTGTTATCAGATTAACAAGGACACTGTTGGCTCTCTGTGTGAGAAATGTGACTGTGTTGAGCTGCTTGAGAGCAATTAGGGGTGAAAGGGTGAGGGGTGAGAACCCTGCTATGAAAACAATTCACACTGGTTTTGAAAATCATATGCAATTACAATTAAATACATTCCATCAGTGTTACTGTTTAACTGAGGGACTACCAAAACAGGAGAATGCAAATACTGTGAGGGGGGGAGTTAAACTTTGAGTTTTCCTTTGTTTATCAATGATCATCCCTCAGTAACTTAACACTGTCTAAAGTAATTGGGGATGTGCTATCATTAGAAATGTGGAATTTAATTCAACCTATGGATGGCTGTGGTTGGATCTGGAAGTCAGATTCTGACTTTAAGGGGAATTGTACCAATTTTTATATTTTTTATTTTTATTAAATGAAAACGTGGTGCTTAGGTCAGGTCAGGTTCAGGCAGAACATCTGCCTGACTACTCAGGTTTGGAGCAAACTTTTAGGCCTGCCTTTATATCTTAGTATAATAAGATACCAGATAACCCAGCCGTTACCTATTCTAGCTCCTTATCCTGTACTACTTTTCATTATGTTCCACTTATCTGAGATTTCATTTCCTGAAAATGAGACGGCAACAAACATTTCAAGAGTCTCAAACAGCAGCTCAAATGTTCATTTATCTTAAATGTTCTTTCATGAGAATCTCAACAGAGTACACTGCAGAAGAATGAAAAGCAAGCAGCCTTTTACCCTGTGTGCTTCCTTTACCTTTATGAAAGACACAGAGGGTTGAGGTTGTGGAGGAAAAGCAGGTTGCTAGGCAATAGGGACTTTACCTATCAGGAGACGGCGGACACTCTTGAAGTCAAGAATTTTGCCCAATGTCTCTGCACACAGCTAGCCTTGTGAAAACACTGGGATTTTAGAGTCTGACTGTAAAGTCCTGTGGGCCTCCAGCTGTGAGATTCTTTCATACAGTGCAGTCTGACAGTGATACAATTTACCTTACCAAAGAGTGACTTTCAAATCGTGAAGAAACCTGCTGAAAAGATCAACAATAGTATCTAGTATATAGCCACATATGATGTCAAAGACCGCCACAAAGAAAAGAAACCCCCAGCATGACCTCAGTGGGGTTACCACAAGACACAAACTGCTGGTAAGCTGCAAGAAACCAGACATCCAGAGTTTAGCCTGCTACATTAGGCTTTTTAATTCCAAGATCAAATTACTTTGGTGCCACTAGCTAAGTGGTCTTTTCCAAGGGGGCTGGTTGAAAAAAATCCAAGGAAAAATGACCCATGTATTTTTTTTTTCCCCTTGTATGAATTTACATAACAGAGTACCACCTTATTATTTATTCATACTTACTGTCTGTTAAATATAAGATTCATTTTTCAGTGCCAGAAAAATTATACATTAAACAAAAAATTATACAGAAGGCTTAATAACTAAATTAAATAAAATTTTTCAATATTTAGGATATAGATATTTTACATTATGGGAAAGCTCCCTACATTATAAAAGGTTCTGCCTCCTGAGATATGTTATTTACAAAAAGGGTTCTTTAAAGAATCATCCTTTGAAAGTTTCTGTAGGGAACTAGAAGTACAAAAGAACCATTTGGCACCCTTATTTTTATTACTATCGAATTCTAGGAAAGTCTCATAGAGAGAACAATAAACATTAAGAGTCACAGCATTAACTTCATACATGGTGGTATGACTTCAGTGGTTCAATTGTCTTTATTGATGATGTCCTGATCATCATCGCAGCAGGATGAATTTTGAAGTGAACTGAAGCATTGTATCTCCTCAGACCCAACCAAATACCCTCCAAACTCAGAGAAAGTACTTTTAGCCTGCAGCAATGACCTGAAAAATGCTCTGCGAATATGGAGAGTTCTCAACTGGCCAATTCAGTCACCCAACCTGAACTCCACTCAGCAGCCCTTCACTTACTGAAGAAAAGTTTGAAGTCAAAAAGACCTTGAACCATGCAAGAAGTGAAAATTGCAGCACTACATGCCTGGCAGAACATCAGAACATCAGCAGAGGAGTTACCAAGGACTGCAGGTAGACAGGTAAGAGTGAAGGCTGTTTTGAAAATAAAGAAACAGAATCACAGAGAGAGATGGTAAACATTCTTTCAGGATGTGTTCAAGGCCTTCTTCTAGCTGCTGTGTGTGTGATGCCACTGTCAAAGGAAGTATCTCAACAACAAATCTTTGAGACTCTAATGCAAATTTATGCCTGGTTTTAAAAGGCCACTTTGAGTTGCTCAAACTTCAGTAAATTGAGTAAAATGTGCAATCAGCCACACACATAATATCTACACTCACTTCTGTGACCAATGTGTGACCAATCCACATTTTGCACAGCCCTTCTTCAAACGCATGTGCATGAAAGAGAAGAGCATTTTGCATTTTACCAAGTGCACAGTCCATAAACAGCACATTTAGAGGACGGAACTGATGCAGAAGGCGTGTGTGCGTGTGTGTGTGTGTGTGGGTGTGTGGGTGTGTGGGTGTGTGTGTTAGTGCGCGAGAGAGAGAGAGATCCTGTACTACAGAAAATACACAAAATAGCTGATTTAAAGAGAGAAGAGTCAGAAAGAAAGAAAGGGGGAGGGGAGAATGAAAGAGATAGCGAGAGAAAGACAGAAAAGTGATTTTATACAAATTACATCCAAAATCCAGTTTGACTAAAATGCAAATTTGATCTGAGAACCACAGACTGTAATGCAGCATAAAGTCACGCAAAACAGACATCCTATAAAACAGTGCAACTGAGCTACAGCATAAGCCCCTCCCCAATCCCCACCCACTTTACTCTGGTAGGACACATTCAAAAACCCAGTTTCAATCATTGACACTGATTTTGATGAAAAACGACCAATGACAAATTCTCAAAAGAGACCGAGGAGCAGGTTAGCAATACTGTTTAAACTTTGATTGCACTATTTTTAAAATTTTTTCAGTACTGTATTAAAATCATTCCAGCTTAGAACATGCGCTGTCTGTCAGCTCTCATATGCGCTTCCAAAATGCACAGAGATGCCTGTTCTGCAGTAGTTTGCATTATAACTGGTTACTGCACAGGCGGCTGAATGGAGGCTGCTGGATGAGTGCTGCTGTCCTGCAGGGCCTTGCTGTACTGACACACTAGGTGAGTGCACTAAAATGAGCAGCATGCTGAACGGACGACCCCTACCAGGGGGTCTCAGACATCACTAATGGAATGCAGAGCTGAGAGCGGAGTGCCGCAGGCTCGCAGCAGGGGATGGATCTGCTGCACTGGGATCGTTTGCTGTGGTCAGCAGGAAGCTGCATGTGTGTGTGTGTCACCACCGAAACTAGAGTAATCATGCTGATGTCCAAGCCACGTGTGTGGATTCTTATTCTCACACTCTGTCTTCACACATGATCAATAATCTCTCATTTTTACACCAATCAATTTTCTTCACAGCCTCCCTTTGCTCCTCCATCAAAGGCCGACTCTTAGTGGGAGATTCAGGACACGCTAATAAGTCCAAAGTAAAGATTTGTGCTTTTTACTAAATAAGATTTTGCAAACAAATAGTATTGCAGTGAATATTGAGTATATTGTTGATGAAATATACTGTTATGCACAACAAATGAAAACATAGATGATATGTTTATTTATTGCACGCAGATAATGTTGGCATGTAGTGATAGTGTGACGAGTGATGAACTGTCTTTGATTATTCATTTAATTTAGTGAACACAGTTATGCTTACATAAAATGACAAATGGCTAATGCTGTTGGAAAACCTAGTACCAGCCACTTGAAACAGACCAAACGCAGTTAACTAAGTTGTAAAACTTACAGAACTGTTTCTGAACGATTACAGACAGAATCGTCTCCATGTTTTTCCCAGTACACGTCAGGTCACAGTGGGATAACTGCTGTTATTTGCTGTATTTAGTCACCTATCATGCATGTATCTATAATAAACACTTCATGAATTATAAAACTGTGGTTGCTTTGAAAGAATCTTTTAACAGTTTCCTTGGTCTTTGTCAGGGGTCGGCAACATGGGGCTCTTTTACTGCCCTGCCCACAGCAGAATTAGATTTTTATGTAACAATAAAACCTACTTTGAGGTAAAATAAAGCTCTGTTGATCGTTCTAACACAATTTTAACAATAAATGGTCTTAAATGCTGGCGTTAATGTAGCCTATATCTGCTAATTCATTCTTTAACCCTGATAATAACCCTAAAAAATTGTTGCATAGACTGCCGGTCACTATAGCATCAGAGACGCTCTTGGAATCTTGCTTAGCTAGTAGCTAACAAAAGGCAAACGGAGAGATTGAAGACCAACATTGATCATTTGGAGACATTTTTGAAACTTTCAAATACTGAAGTGAGCTTCTCTATTGGCAGTTTCTCATTTGAATTTTTCCATTCCACCTTAAACCACTTCACAGTTGATAAGGTTGTCAACCAGTCAGCTCTCAATAACACTAGTGTTGAAACCTATGCACACCTCTATAAAAGAATATTAACATTTCTTTACATATGTTAATCCCTGTGTGGTGTTCGAGTCTGTGGGGGGCCATTTTCAATGTTTACCAAAAGAAAAATTATGTGATTTATTATTTCAACCCCAGATTTCTTGGCCTTTGCTTATTTTGTGTGTGTGTGTGTGTGTGTGTGTGTGTGTGTGTGTTTGTGTGTGTGTGTGTGTGTGTGTGGACAACATGGACAGGCTGCTGATTGGCTACAGCTGCTAAAGGAGAACCGCACCCTGCTCACTTGTGAGATTTTAAATATCTGATATTTTTATGTAAATTGTTATGACTGTACTGATTTAAAAAACAATAATGCAGTGGTTCCACCAGACCACCGAGTAACAAAAACATCAACACCACACAAGGATTAAAAAAGCAGTGCCCATTTCTAGGCCAAGAGAGTGTCTGAGTGAGTGTGTTTACATTGTGAGCCATTTTATCACAGTTAACCCAGTTTAGCTGAGGGGCCGATGCAGGATGCAGACTGACTCAGCACTTTCATCTTTCACTCACTTACACCTTCACTTCAAAACATTTTCAATTTCCTGTTTTCAGCTTTTTCTCCTTATTTAGACTTCTTGAATACTGCTTGCAAAAATCAAGCGACCAGTTTCAAGCCCTCCAACTATATTCTGCTCTCCTACCACCATGATATGCATTCACTTATGCAATATCCTGTTCTAGCTTGACCCTGAGTAGCAAACTACACCACAGAGCAAATAAAGAAATACCTCGACCTCACTTGCACTTTAGTCTAGTGACTTTTCGTGTTGAATTGAAGTACAGAGTGACAAATTAATTCTAATTTTAATCATTTAACTGCAAATAAATGTCTTGCAATCCAACCCTTGTTCTATAGCATCACACTTGCCTTTACAGATGATATACAGTCTTTTGCAAAAGTTTTAACATGCCAACAAGTCAAATTAGGTGCTGTTGATTTTCTAAGTAAAAAGAAGGTAAACACATCCTCTACATCAGTAAACCTCAGCAAATCCAGTTGTGTTTTTATTTATTTTTTACTTAACATTGTCATTACCCAAATGTGTAATTGTTTATTCAAAATATGCCAAAAATGCAACTGCAAAACAGGCATTGAATATTTCAAAAATAATTCTAAATAAAAAGAAATAGTTTCAGGTAGCTTTTTCTAAGCTGCCTATTTGCCTGAACTAGACACCAGGCATCTTTTCTTTTTGTAACCACAGATAAGGGGGTGAGAACACACACTATGTTGCAGTACGTGCTGGGGACTGTAGTGTATCTCAGGGTGAAACGAGCTAATAAAAACAAAAATTTAAATTTCCTGGGCCGAATAGGATTTGAATTGCAATAGAATTGCAATTTCTATTTATTTGAGCTTAACATAATAATTAAAACATAATAAATAAAACATGAACGATTTAATGTGCCAAAACCTTTGTGCAGGCCATGTTTTATGTTATTCCAACCACCATGTTAATCAAACAAGCAAATAAACAATAATTGTGCATTAAAATTTGCAGAAGTGTGTACGTGTGTTCTCTGTAGAGGATGTGTTCACTTACTGGTCAAGCTGCTGGCCACCAGTTAAAAGCTTGGTCCCATACATTTCTTATCAAAACAGTGCACTCTGGAGATGGGTCATGATTGCTACATGGCACAATGACAGAAAGCAAATGAGTCGATCATTACTGGCAATAGGAGAAAAAGAAGGGAAAGGGACGGGGAGAAAGAGAGAGAGAACAGAAACAAACACACATACAAACATGAAATAAGCAGGGCATCTCAGTTCATCTAAAGAGGTTGACCACAAAGCTGTTGTAGTCTGGACCATCTGCCAACAAAATAAATCAACAAAACTTGGAATCTGATCATGTGTGCCCAAACTTTTTCGCTACTGATATGATGTCAAGCTTGTAAAAATAGAAGAACCCTTGTTGGTGCTATATAGAACCAAACAGCTCTATACAGAAACATATACAACATTCTCCATCAGTCTGAAGAACCTTTTCACTATTCACATTGTCTTCGCCGCTTATCCTTCTGGGTCACAGGGTGAGCTGTATCCCATCCCAGCTGTTATTGGGCGTAAGGCAGGAAACACCCTGGACATGTCGTCAGTCCTGCAATGAACCAGTTAAGCTTAAAATGCTTCTATATAGAACTTATGGTTCTGAATAGAATCACTGAAGAACCATCCTTTTTGAGTGTGTATAAGACACATTATTCTGTGCTTACCTAATGGAAGAGTTGATAGCACTGCAGACTTCTGAACGTATATAACAGCAGTTGAACTCAACTGATCTGAATTGAACTGAATAATAAACTCCCCACAATAGAAGGTGCACAGGCTCTTACTTCAACCAAACCCACAATAAATCACTTGTGAGGGGACGAGCATAAATCTTCAGGACACTAAGTCAGACATGCCAAAAATCGATATACAGCGAAGAGCTGAAGCTTCAATACTGCCAAAGATTTTCACACCCATTTGTCAGAGAGAAAGAGAGTAGGGGATGTCGCCGCTTTGTTAGAAAAATGAATAATTGAAGAGATTGATGTGTTGATGCTGGTCCAAACTGCTGGCCACCAGTGAAAAGCTTGGTCCCATACATTTCTTATCAAATCAGTGCACTCCGGAGATGGGTCATGATTGGTACATGGCACAATGACAGAAAGCAAATGAGCCGATCATTACTGGCAATAGGAGAAAAAGAAGGGAAAGGGACGGGGAGAGAGAGAGAGAGAGAGAGAGAGAGATACAGAGAGAGAGAGAGAGAGAGATAAAGAGAGAGAGAGAGAGATACAGAGAGAGAGATACAGAGAGAGAGATATAGAGAGAGATAGATAGATACAGAGAGAGAGATACAGAGAGAGAGATATAGAAAGAGATAGATAGAGAGAGAGAGAGAGAGAGAGAGAGAGAGAGAGAGAGAGAGATAGAGAGATAAAGAGAGAGAGAGAGAGATACAGAGAGAGAGAGAGAGAGAGAGAGAGAGAGAGAGAGAGATACAGAGAGAGAGATAGAGAGAGAGATATAGAGAGAGAGATAGAGAGAGAGAGAGAGAGAGAGAGAGAGATAGAGATAGAGATAGAGATAGAGAGATAGAGATAGAGATAGAGAGATAGAGATAGAGATAGAGAGATAGAGATAGAGATAGAGAGAGAGAGAGAGATAGAGATAGAGAGATAGAGAACAGAAACAAACACGCATACAAACATGAAATAAACAGGGCATCTCAGTTCATCTAAAGAGGTCGACCACAAAGCTGTTGTAGTCTGGACCATCTGGAACACTGGGGACCAACCTGACAGGAAAACGTTCACTTTACCCACAATGCAATATGGCAGAGTGGGGTCAGGCAGCAGGTTTGGTGAAAGGCGACGCAGAGAAATGTGCACACAGAAGCTGCCTGCAATCACGGACACACTGCGACCAGATGCAGCACGTATCAATCTCTTTGGAGCAAATGTACTGACTTTTCCTTATGAACTTTAAGCCTTTCCCGTCCCACTGAGAGTGATTACTGAAACCGGCAGGAGTCGATCTGATTTCACTACAAGATCTCCATCTCTATCTTCTACGGTCAGGCCCAGACTAGAAATTTAAAATGTAAACCAGTAAACAGAGACAGCAAAGATCTGACACCTGGTGTCAGTGTTTGGCTGATATTGGCAGAAAATAAAGGATTGGATATCAGAGCGAAACAAAAAGAACAAATCTGATCCACTTCTGTTATAAATCTGTCCTGAAATAGCACAAACTCACATTATGTGATGTGATGTTCACTTTTGACAGTCATATGCAAAAGTTTGAACACCCCCAGTCAAATTGTGTTTTGTTCATATTCTAAATGTAAATAAGTTAACAACATCCTCCACAGGAAATTACAGAAGTACAGAAAGGCCATAAGGAAATTATAATGTTCTGGATTTTTATCTGGAGATAATGAGTTTATTATCTTATTATCTTGTTATTTTGAAATAATGAGCAAGATATCTTATTATCATGAGATAATAAAAGTTATATTGAAATAAATACTTAATTCATTTGTTATCAAGATAAAGTTGTCTTCTTAAGGTAACAAGTTAATTATCTTGTGAGCTCAAGATGATAAAATTTGTTCAAGGCCTCTTCTAAATTTCATAGGAAACAGACTAAAACATGATATTTTGCTTCACATTGTAGTGCACAGTTACAATTTTTTCGTGCAGTTAACGCACCAAAAAAAAAAAAAAAAAAACGCACAGTATTTCTTCCTGATGGATAGTAGAGCGTTTAAGTAGTTCACATCTATTTTTAGAAGCTCATCTTAAGTGCTTCAGTGCTTCGATTAAAAAAAAAAAACCTTATTTTAACCCTTAGTAGCTCTTAAACAAAATAGAGGACTGATAACAGCAAATACTCAAGATTTCAACATGCTGATATTCAAGGCCTTGTAGGCCTTCAGAGAAAGCCTAATACTTTTTAAAAATAAAACAAATGTAATTTTTAGTAATTTTCTTTTATGTTTGTCTTCAAGTATTGAAGTAATAATCTCATTTAGTTAGTACAATTCTTTAAATGCCCATAGGATAATTATCAAATCAGGATTTATTCCTTGCTTTGGTATCTAGGTAAATTAGTGTGGCACCACTTCAGGGTGGTGTAGGGTGACCATATTCTGGTTTTAAAAAAAGATTACGCTGCGGGCACGAGGCGGCATGGTGCATTCTGTGGTAAACAAATGTCTACGTGGGAGCAAAGATAAATTCCAGGCAAATTTAGGTCCCAAAAGGGCATGTCCTAGACAAAGAAGAAGTATGGTCACCCTCAGGTGGATTATCTATTCAACTACTAAAGGCAGCAGACACAGCAGTAGAACGCCTCTCAGTGTGTTGAGAAACTGAAGCTAGAGTGAACATTCACCGCAATGCATGACAGAAAGCCCAAACAGGGTCAAAGTTTCAGTTTCAGAGGTGCAGGAGATTGAATATTAAAAAGGGATGGTTAGTAACAGGCCCAGTGACCATCGTGACCTCAACTCTGCTGACAGTCTGCTGCCCAACAACACACGGCAGCCAAGAGGAAACTGCAGTACACAAACAAAAAGTTCAAACTACATCAGGAGTTACTCATCATACTCATCTATTAAAGACTCAAAAGTGCAAGAATGTGACAAAAATGTACAAACCCTATTCACTTAGAGCAAATTGTCTGTCTCAGTGCACCACTCTGAGAGCTCCATATATGCAAACGTTTGTAGACACTACTCATTAGCATTTCTTTTGGTTTTTGAGCCTCCTTTACTGCAGTGACAGGCTTTACTCCTCTGAGAAGGCTTTACTCTAGATGGTGGTACATTGCTGTGATAGGTGCACTTTTACTTCTACAATTAATGGCTGCAGCTAATTTTTTTACTGCACAATGCATCAGCCACCCTCAGTAGAAAAACATCCACCATATGATCACTGCAAACCAGATATCATGGAGAGTATGAGTGGTGGAAATATTCTGGAAGAACAGAACATTCAGCAGAATATGACAACAGATCAAAATATTAATTTGAAATATTAGTATTTGAAACAAATATTAGTTTGAAATATCGGTCAAATCTAAACATGGTCAGATACTGCCAGTAATTTTCTTGTAATTATCTGCCAATATTAATATGAGGATAAATCGAAAAAAAAAAACAAAACAACTAAAGATCTTTTAGACTGTATATATCTTTGTAACCTTGCATGTCCAATTCGGTCATTGTTTACTTTTTTGCATAACTTGAAAATACCAGTTAACCTTTTCATTTTCATGACTAACAGAAATTACAAAATTACTTGGAAACCAATCTTGTAACACGGCTTTCCATTACAAATTAAGGAATATTTTTCCTTCTCCTGCAAAGTTACCATTTTGGAGGGACAAAGTTTTGTTCCGACACCAACAATCTGATTGCAAAACACTTCTTAGATTACTTTTAAGAATTTAAAAGCCTATTCTGAAAAAGTTGGGACAATAAATTATCAAGAAAAACTGAAAGTAGTGATTAGTGAGTTCTATATGATCATTACATTGAAAACAGTACAAAAAAACAGAATATTTGATGTTTTACCTTATAAGCTTTATTGTTGTTTTTTTTTTCTTAGGTAAATATCTTCTCATTCCAAATATGATATCAGCAAAATGTTCCACAAGGTTAGGACAAGACAGTTTATCATGGTACATCACCTTATCTTTAAAAAGCTTTTAATAAGCATTTCTGATACTGAAGATACAAACTGATCAAGTCTGGGAAGCAGAAACAATTATGCAGTTATGCTTTTAAAAGTTTCAAATGTTTGGTGTCATCATCTTAAAATTAGCATGAACATCCCTAAAAAGACAGCATCCAGAAGGCAGCACACATTGTATACATTTTTTTTTCAGCAATAATGGTGTTTACACAGATGTGCAAGATACCCCCAAAACTGACAGACCCTGGTTTTTGAACTTTATGCTTGCAACAATCTGGACAGTCCTTAACTTTTTTGGCCTGAGAACATGATGTCCATCATTTCCATAAACAATATGAAAGGCTGACTCGCCAGACCACAAAACACGTTTCCTCTGTGTTTCTGTTCATTTCAAATGAGCTAGAGTCCAGAGAAGTGGGCAGCGTTTCTGGATTTTGTTCACATATGGTTTACACTGTGCGTAGTACAGTCTTAACTTGCTTTTGTGCAAAGATGAATAGTGTTCACCAATGACAGTGAACAAAATAAAAATCTGTCAAAATATTCCTGAGCCCATGTGGTGAAATCCATCCCAGCATGCTGGTGTAAAGGCAGTGCTGTATGAGGATTCAAAGTTCAGGGGCAGTCAGTTGTGGTTTTCAGCCTTACCCATTATATATAGATACTTCTCAAGATTCCCTGAATCTTTTGATGTTGATGTCCACCAGAAGGGTGAAATACCTAGAATCCCTGCAATCACTCGTTGAGGAGCATTATTTGCTGATGCATTTGTTGCAAAGTGGTGAGCTTCAACCCTACCTTGCTCATTAAGGACTCGGCTTTTCCTGGATATTTCCCTTTATGCTCAAGCATGATTGCATCACCTGTTTAAGATGTTCCTAGTCTTAAACTTAAGCAGAATCACTGCTTTCTGTTTTTATTTGTATTTCCATTACACATCAGCAGTTATTTTCAAAAACTCACTACACCAAAAAGTAATCCAAATGGATCTACAGTGTTCTGTGTTCTGGTAGAAAACTCTTCTTATATAAAGTAATAAAACAGCAAGAGAAAAGGCCTGAAACACTGGGATGCATGCTGTGCATTCTGAAAGTGTTCTGTAGTGTTCTAGGCTATATATCTGCTGTGTCACGCATCTATAACTGAATGTAAATGTGAAGTGCTGCAGAGAGAGACAGATGGAGGGGCACACAGCACCAGCTCCCACCACCACAGATCATGATGAATGTGTGTGTGTTCAGTCTCAGGGGAATGAGTTGCTGCTCATGTTTGATATATGTCTCCCTAATCAGATTTGGTTATGCTTATCTCCTCAGCTAATGACCAATCAGTAGCTACCTTCTCCATGCATCCATCTCTTTTCTTTTCTGTTCTTGCTTTTCTTTCTTCCTTTCCAGCATCTGTCTGTCTCACACCTTCCTCAGTGTTCAATCACTGTCTGTCTAGACATTTGCATATTAAATCACACACAGGAGTGTGCTGTGCAGCGGACAGCCCGTTTATGTGTGTGTGTGGTGTTGTATATGGTGATGTGCAGCTGGTTCTGTGTTTAGTTTGCATGTGTGCGGTGTTGTATGTGGTGGTGTGTAGGTGGTTCTGTGCTTAGTTTGTGTGTGTTGTACGTGGTTGTGTGTAGGTGGATCTGTGTTTAGTTTGCATGTGTGTGTGTGTGTGTGTGGTGGTGTGTAGGTGATTCTATGTTTAGTTTGCATGTGTGCGCGCATGTGTGTGTGATGTTGTATGTGGTGGCATGTAGGTGGTTCTGTGTTTAGTTTGCATGAGTGTGTGTGTGTGTGTGTGTGTGTGTGTGGTGGTGTGTAGGTGATTCTATGTTTAGTTTGCATGTGTGCGCGCATGTGTGTGTGGTGTTGTATGTGGTGGCATGTAGGTGGTTCTGTGTTTAGTTTGCATGTGTGTGTGTGTGTGTGGTGTTGTATGTGGTGGTGTTGTACGTGGTTCTGTGTTTAGTTTGCATGTGTGTGTGTGTGGTGTTGCATGTGGTGGTGTGTAGGTGGTTGTGTTTAGTTTTGTGTGTGGTGTTGTATGTGGTTCTGTGTTTAGTTTGGCCTACAGAGACACACTATCCCTCACTACCTGCTCCTCTCTCCCTCCCCCCCTCTCTCTCTCTCCCTCCCCCCTCTCTCCATTTACAACAACAATAAACACGTGTTTCTATCTGTGTGCATGTTTCCACCAAATTGTAAAAACAAAACTTTTTTCTCTGAGGTGTTTTTAGGCCCACACTTCACGATAATTACCGTCATTTCAGCACTGTTATCAGCAGAGAGAGAGAGAGAGAGAGAGAGAGAGAGAGAGAGAGAGAGAGAGAGAGAGAGAGAGAGAGAGAGAGAGAGAGAGAGAGAGAGAGAGGCAGTGTTCATGCACCTTAACCTTTTAAAATTACAGCACTTTTCATGACTTATCCAGCACAAAATCAAGACCAAAGGTTCAGTGCTCTGGTGCTGAAAATCCACAGCAGAATAATGCTAAACGAACCTAAATGAAAGCGCAACATGTTGGTGACTTTAAATTAATGACGGCTTGCAAAGGCTGACAAAGAAGTATGTGCTATCAGCATAAGGCTACAAAGGGCTGCTAGACGACAGTAGCATTTAATGTCACATATTCATGTCACTTATGAAGACATTTATGGTGCTGTTGACACATTAGCAGTACCCCTCTCACCACGTGTAACACTACTCTGCAGTTAATTCATGGGTTTGAGTAGTCTAATGCTTGCTGATGTGGTTGTCAAAACTGCTGAGCTTTTCTTCAGTTCTCACTGTTTGCACTGTTTTTTCGATTTATCCTCATATTAATATTCTACAGGGTTTTCAACACAGACTCACCCAAATCTCCAACGTCAAAGCTCTTCTGTTCATGCACTAATGGCATCCCACCACATCATTGACATTAAAAGTAAAGGAAGGTTTTTCCTTCTCCCATATGCAAGGCCTTCTTCTGCCAACAGCAATATGCTTATTTGCCTTGTCTTGTTAAAGTGAGTGTATAATTGTAGTTTTCATTTTTCGGCGATCGCAGGTTAAACTGATACAACTGCGACTGACATTTAATCTATGCTATTAGCTAAAAGATCGTCCAGCCTAAAGCTAACAAAGCTAAACACAGGATGCACATATTTTTTGCTACCCAAAATAAGAGTCAGGTGAAATGCATGGGTGAGGTCATTGGTCCTGCAAAAATCAACAAATGCTACTATTAATGTTTGAGTGTGTAAATGACGAAATAAAAATTATTTGAAAAAATGATAACATTGTCCATGACGTTCAAGAATGTAGTGTACAACATAAGCAATGACCCAATTGCCCAAGTCCAGTTAAACAAAGGAAAGAAAAAAAAAAGGATGTTTGAATAGTTGATTGGCCAATCACACAATCAATATGTCTCATTTAAAGAACCATTGCAAAGTATAACGTCCTTGGGTTCAGCTGTGAGTTGGCTTTGCCTCCCTCGCTGTTCGCCAGCTTCCATAAGCTAACACTCAATTCCCTGACAAGCTTTTAACTTGCAGTCAGTATTTTCACCTTGGTCAGTAATTCAACAACCATATGAAAGGAAGCACATGAGAAGGAGCTTTCAGTGAAAGATCCATAATTCTCACCAAATATATCACTGAGGGTTCTCAGGAGCAACTTCGATGACTCAAGGTTATGGTCCATAACTTGACTTTATCGAAGAATTTAATAGAGAATAAAGCAAAACCAAAAATAAAACAGGCTGCACTGTTTGACTCCCAATGAACAAACTAAAAACACAACCTGCCTTAGCTAGAAAACACACCTAGCTTTCCACCCTCCCACCACTCCACTCATTTTAGTGCCCTTCAAAATAAAAGCCCTTAAACATTCCAGCATAAACATTAATGAAAAATTTATATTAAATTCTTTAAAATGGTCCACAAAGAAAATGAGTCAGTTCTTTAATGTTTGGACAAATTATTACAGTGTATATACATGATTAATAAATTAACAGGTTTATAGATAGCAACCTGCCCAGGGTGTATCCTGCCTTCCGCCCAATGACCGCTGGGATACGCTCCAGCACCCCCCCACGACCCTTAGGGAGAAGTGGCTTATAAAGTGTGTGTGTGTGTTTATAGATAGCACTTTCCCCACACCCCAGGCCAGTAAAAACATGCAAAGAGACAGTATAACTCTGATCTACAGTGGGAGAAAAATGTCATGTTGTACACTGGAATGTTTTTACTTTTTTGTTTCTTTACAGGAATAATTCAGTAAAGGATTGTGTTCTGCAGCACCCCTATTAACCCCTCAAAGCTAGAAAGTAAAATAAATAGAGAAAGAAAAAGGGGGAAAAGACAAAGATGGAAAAAGAGGGAGAAACAGGGAGAGCAAAAAGGCAGAAAAAGAGAGAAAGAAACAAGGAGAAAAAGAAAGAAAAAAGAAGACAGAGAGAGAGAGTACATGGAACAGAGAAAATTACAGAGAATGAGAGAAAGCAAAAGGGAATAAGACAGGGTGTCAGATACTGACAGAGAAAGTGACAGGAAGAGTGAGGAGTGAGAGAGGTAAAAGAAACAAAACAGTGAGGGATAAATCTTCGGTATGTGAATAGGATCTCAACTTTTTCCTGGAAGCGTACACCACAAACACCCACAACCAACAACAGCTATTATGTAAACACGTTCTCCTGAGAGTGTGTGTGTGTGTGTGTGTGTGTGTGTGTGTGTGTGTGTGTGTGTGTGTGTGTATGCTGATTAACTGTTGAGGATTTAACTCTTTTTTAACTCTCTCTTGAATTCCAGGAGAAAGAACCGAATAAGAAGCACACCTTAGAAAAAAAGAAAAAAAAGCCAAACACGCGAAATACCTGCACTCAAATAACATATTACCATTCATTACTCTCACATATACAACAACAACCCCGGGGGGGGGGGGGGGTATGAAAGAGTGAAAAAGAGGAGGGGAGAGAAAAGGAAATGAGATTGAGAGGGAAAAAGAAAGAGTCAAACTGGAGAAACTGGAGAGCAAGAGATAGAGAGTGTGAGGATGAGAATGAGAGAGGAGACAGAAAGAGAGAGAGAAAGAACTCTCTCCCTAACTCTTTCTCAAAACACACACACACACACACACAGACACACACAACTGAAAACAAACACTCCAGCCAGTCATCTCATCAAATCTTATCACCTCCTTAAGTGTTTTTACACTTTCACAGTGTACAGACTGGAGTGAGCTATAATACTGTTTATTGTTTGTGCCCACGCAAATGTGCTCACCATAATACATAATACACACAGAATACATGTAAAATAGCAATACATTGTGAATTTAGCATTATATCTGAGGGCTTGCATGTAGTTGATGGCACATGTATATATTGTGGATCTTATATTTATGTCTGCATATTGTGTGATGGGGTAGAGCATATAATGTGTATGTTGACTATGTATCTGTTTATATTTTATATTTGTGTAAGGATATTGCAATAGTATGATTGCTAACATACACACATATATATATATATATATATATATATATATATATATAGTGTATTTAATACTGTGCTAAAGCACATCAAATGTGATGTGACAATAAAAAGTGATTTTATTTTACCGGTCACCTTTATTTTCCCAGAAACCAAACTAAGATTATATATGGATTACTAATATCTGCATAACTAGACAAAGTGCATTATATAAGCTAGCAAGTCACCTTTAGACCTTCATTCACTGCATACATTTGTTTATTACAGTGTTAAAAACTGAATAAGCAAGTCTTTTTGATAGATAGACTAGAGAAAGTGAAGAAAGGCAAATGTGTGATGATTCAGGTCTTACGGTTTATACCAGTCAGTTAGCGGTGAGCAAGGCTTTTAGCTCTGGCCATAAATGTTGAAACCCACTGCTACAATAATACTAATCTCCACCAATAGAAGGCCTGGAGTGATATTTTTTCTCACATCCTTTGAAAGCGTGATTGGTTGGTTCCACTGTCACATCCTAATTATGTGGACGGTGAATGTGTGAGGACTTCTATCCTGCTTTCATCTATCTCCTGTAGGCCTATTTAGGAAACATCTAGCTTGACAGCTTCTACGTACATAGCAAAGTGGAAAAAAAATCTGATCAGAAAATTTTGTTCTGGGCGTTTCTCACCCTTTTGTTTCCAACCAAAACTAGAAATAACAATGGGCCTCATTCACTGATATCGTCCTAAGTTTCTAAGTCAGGATGGTTCTATGAAATAGAAAATGAACTAAAAATTAGACGTGTTTTTAGTTCCCAGAAATCATCAAGCTGCCTTTGAAAACCTAAAGTAATAAAGGTTCCCCCCTACTGCTAAATGGTGCCTGTAAGTTTTCATTGCTGTACCAGATACTGTGCAAAACAAAGGAAGCAAACTGCAGACACGTATCTTGGCTGCCTGACTACATTTGGGGTAAGACCAAGTACTGTGTAAATCTGTTTTTTGTCCCTGAACTGTCGCTTTAACTTTGGCTAAAAGGACAGCCATTTATGAGCTAATGAAGGAGATTTGAAAGGTAGAACACTGCGCCATACGTGCTTGTAACTTTAAAAACTTGCAGTGTCATTCTGTTCTTGGCAGTGAAGTGGGGAGAGTGTGTTGATGAATGCACAAAGCTCCTGCTCACCTAAACACACAGAGAAATAGTTATTGGCAGGAGGCACTCTCTGTATGATGGAAATAAATGCACTAATGGAGCTGACCAGTTAGTGCCCTCTCTAAGTGCTATCAGCTCTATCAGGATGGTGCAGCTGGTCATCATGGGTCAATTCTGCTGCAGTTACCCTGAAACAACTTACACAGCACACGCACACTAACTTCAACAGTATATTAAAACTGGTCCATTTTACTGTCATAGTCTCCCATTGGGTTGCTACAGTTGTGACATATTGGCTGACAAGTAATTGCCAAGTAAATAATTGTGACATATAATTTAACTGTTTTTATGCATATAAAGCTGTTGGACCCAATGAAGACAATATGAGAAGTGATCATTTATTATTTAAAAAGCATATCCCCCGACTGGATGTGCAAAAGAATTAATAAAAGCTATTTACATGACAACTCCAAGCACACTTTTGGGCACTGTAAGGCAGAACAAGGGCACACTGAGTCACTGATGTTACTGACTGTTTACAAACTAAAGCACACGAGACTCAAATTTTGCAGGCTATGTTCTCCAAAAGGGGGCACTAATAATTGTGATATCATGTATTGAGACATGCCCTGCGATGGACTGGCGACCTGTCCAGGGTGTATCCTGCCTTCCGCCCGATGACTGCTGGGATAGGCTCCAGCACCCCCCCGCGACCCTGACGGAGAAGCGGCTTGGAAAATGGATGGATGTATTGAGACATCTTTAAAAGGGATTTTGCCGTTTTTTTTTTTTTTTTTTTTTTTTTTTTTATATTTCTGCACAATTAAAATCACTGAAACGTAAACTAGATCATTCAGATGTCTGAAGGGTCTGATGTAAAAATTCTAGAGAAAATATTTTTTTTACTATCCAAAAAACAGAAAACCTGTAGTTTCTATATGCAATGTTGATAATGATAAAAGTCTATCTTTGCGGACTAAGGACAACTTTTCATATTAATCTAATGACTTTTCTTTGTGGACTACTTTGCCTTTTAACCCCTTGCATGTCCCTCTTCACCATTAATTGTTTTGACCAAAACCTTCTCAAAACCACCATAAAACAAAGTCTCAGTGTCTTCATAAGCATTTCATGTAATGGTATTCTATGACGTGGCTTCTGAAAGCATTAAACTCTTCAGATGTCTGGTTCCTATCATTACCACTGTGAACAATTCCCACTCTAAGCTTCTCTAGAATTAACTATTTTACATCAAACCACTATGAATGACTTTGTGTGCACCCTAACCATTTAATGCAGATATTTAGCAAAAACAGAGGAATACCACTTTAAGCACTGTAATATTTTCTAATATTTCCTGCCACTAAATATTTGATAATACTTAGAGTTTAAATACAATAACCATGACTATACTAAATTAAAGGACCTAACACTACAGATTCCATGAGGCCTGTTTTAAAAGCCAAGAAGACCCCGAGGGTTCCCTTCTGGTGGAATGGGAGTCTGTACATATCTACCTGTAGTTCTCTGTGTGTGTGTGTGTGTGTGTGAGAGAGTGAGTGAGTGAGTGAGTGAGTGAGTGAGTGAGTGAGTGAGTGAGTGAGAGTGGAGAGAGAGGAGAGAGAGAGAGGAGAGAGAGGAGAGAGAGAGAGAGAGAGAGAGAAGAGAAGAGAAGAGAGAGAGAGAGAGAGAGAGGAGAGAGAGGAGAGAGAGGAGAGAGAGAGAGAGAGAGAGAGAGATAGAGATAGAGATAGAGATAGAGATAGAGATAGAGAGATAGAGATAGAGATAGAGAGATAGAGATAAAGAGAGAGAAAAAAGAGAGAGAAAAAAGAGAGAGAAAAAAGAGAGAGAAAAAATAGAGAGAGAGAGAGAGAGAGAGAGAGAGAGAGAGAGAGAGAGAGAGAGAGAGAGAGAGAGAGAGAGAGAGAGAGAGATTTACCCTCAAGGTAAAATCTCAAAACACTATGCTAATGGAAAAGCATTGCAAGCTTAATGGATGACCATTAGCATGCGGAGAGACATGTGCAGCTGCTTCTGTAAAGTATTTTACCTGATCAGATCAGTGCGGTTCACACTGTGATATATATTGTGGAGTTCAAAATTCTGAGACCACTGATGAAAATGCTTGCACACTTTTTTATTAAATAAACACTTTTAAATGCAAATTAAATGTTTAATATAACAATTACAGCAAAAAGTGAAATCTTTGAAATATTAACATTTTGTAGTAATTGGTGTGTCACAAACCTTGTTGCTTTAATTACAACATGAACTTGACCAGGAAATGGACTCCTAAAGTTTGGGCAAAAGTTTCTAATGAGTAGATCAGATCCACTTAAGAGTCTTCTGAAGACTAAAAAAATCTGACCTTCTTGTACAAATGCCTTAACATGGTCAATATCATAAATTAGCTTATATTTGAATAGTGTTCTAGAAATAATTCGAAATCTTCTTCATTTTACATGTCATAACTTGTCATGCATTGTTTATCTTCAACTAAAACAACAACAAAAAAACCTCACCGGTTAAATCCCCTGTACGTGACTCAAGTGCCCCTGAGCGAGGTACTCGGCACCCAGCACCCCCAACTGCTCCTCAGGTGCCGTGGATAGGGTTGCCCACCTCTCCGGGCAAGTGTGCTGAGCGACCCTTAGTGTGTGTGCATTCACTACTGCATATGTGAGTGTTCTACTGCATGAATGGGTTAAAATGCAGTGGTGAAATTTCCCCATTGTGGATTAATAAGGATAACTTAATTAACTTATTACAAAAGTCAGTATTATAAGATTGATGTATCATGACGCACCAAAACATTTCTACATTCGTTGTTCACACCACAGCCATTAGCATAGTATTCTCTTCTGAAATGTTTGTGTAACCCAGGTGAAGAGACAGGCTCTTTCCTCTGCTTGATGTCAATTCCTCTGATGAGCTCACCTCGGGCTACGTGCGAAGCAGGATCCTATTTATAGTGGTTATTTCACTTAGAAAGGAACTGGTGTCTCTTTATTCCCAGATGTTGGAGGCATCCCTTTCACCCTCACACTTCTCAGTTGTCAAATTAAACATAGGCTGTATCTGATGGTTTTAATACTTATTGTTGAGTTTATCGTTTTTGCAGGGCGCAGAGGAGACTGGACTGATTTACGAGCGTAGGTCTGGTTAGAACTATAAAGAGTGAGGTGAAACTGGTATTAGTGCTAATTACCATTGAATCTGTAGGCCACTTGAGGACTGTTTAGAATCTTGGATACATTCATGTTAAAAATACTCCTATACACTGAATTTTGTAATTATTAAGCCCTTATTTAATACACGTGACAGAGTACACGAGGCCTTCAGCAAGATCTGAATGGAGGAATCAGGTGGATCTGATTAGAGCTGCAGTAAAACTCTGTAGGACGATTAGTAGAAGCTTAAACACATGCAGAATTAGTTAGTACACTGCTGCAGACATACAGTCAAAATGTTTTATTCTATATTAATGAAAGTTTTACTGACTCTCCACTATAGATGCTTTGTAGATGCTCAGCTTGTCGTTATTTATTTATTTTATTTATTTTTACTTTTGTTGTTATTACTTTTGTTAATAATCCTTTTAAATTATTTTATGTCTTCTAAGAACATGACTTATACCAGGCAAAATAGCAAGCAAAAAAAAGCCTGCATTCCCAACTGGGGCACGTTCTCCATACCCCTATTGTTTTCTGCACACTGCATTGAACTTTCCAGGTATCGGCATTTTGTGAGCCAGGTTGTGTCTGAGAGTCAATGCGTGTGCGTGTGCGTTAGTCTCTCTCTCTCCTCTCTCACACACAGCAACAGATTGAATCCACATGACAGCCAAAAAACCACGGTGCTATTTCCATCACTCTGTAGCCAAAGCTCACCCGCACACATGCGAAAGCACGCACACGCAAAAACACACACACGCAAGCCTTTTCTGCTTTGTGAGCTGTAGTTGTCTTTACAAATTTCTGCCACCTGTGCCATGTTTGCCAGAGCAGAACTGGTACCATCTGCAACCCTGTAGGTACGGAAGCTGGTAGTGGCCTAGTAAAGTAGCACAATGTTAACCATAACACTGGAGACTAACACAGACCACAGATTAACATTATGCTAACTAAAATACTGGAGATTAAAGTCCTGTCCCTGGTAGGTGACTTGTGGTCTTTTTTAATATGTCTGAAAGGTCACCAAGTATCTTACCCAAAAAGTCTACAGGCTTGTACTAATCATAGCAAATCAGGTGAGAACTGAAATGCTTTTCTCTATTAAATTACCCTGTCATTGGATTATATTATGGTTGTAATCTATATACAGTCACTGTAGGCAACAAATCAGCTCATTTAAAACATGCATAACAATGTTAACAGTTTTGTCAGGTCCAATACATACATGCATAGTACAATACATGAATCAAAAACAGATATGCTTCAAAATATCTAAGTGGGTTATCCTAGACAAGAATGAGATCAGATGGAAAGAGAAAGGAGACTATGCTTGAGTCTCCTGCTGCTCAGATATGTATCTTCTGAGTAAACGATCATAGTAAGCTCACATGTATCTCCTCTTGAGTTTAAGAGACTTCAGTAGAGGCAAACATTGTACTCAGATTGCCAAGATGATAATGCTCATGTTTATCTGCAGCTAAAGTCTTCTCTCTTTAATCTCTCCTATATCTCATGTCTCCTTATTGTCTGCTGTTTTTTCTCATAAGGAACAAAGATTGTTACAGGAGAATGCACAATACTAAACAACAGGCTTCACTGAACCGCAGGAGACTACAGCCACTACACTGAACCGCAGGAGACTACAGCCACTACACTGAACCGCAGGAGACTACAGCCACTACACTGAACCGCAGGAGACTACAGCCACTACACTGAACCGCAGGAGACTACAGCCACTACACTGAACCGCAGGAGACTACAGCCACTACACTGAACCGCAGGAGACTACAGCCACTACACTGAACCGCAGGAGACTACAGCCACTACACTGAACCGCAGGAGACTACAGCCACTACACTGAACCGCAGGAGACTACAGCCACTACACTGAACCGCAGGAGACTACAGCCACTACACTGAACCGCAGGAGACTACAGCCACTATACTTATCTGCAGGAAACTACAGCCACTATACTTATCTGCAGGAAACTACAGCCACTACACTGAACCGCAGGAGACTACAGCCACTACACTGAACCGCAGGAGACTACAGCCACTACACTGAACCGCAGGAGACTACAGCCACTACACTGAACCGCAGGAGACTACAGCCACTACACTGAACCGCAGGAGACTACAGCCACTACACTGAACCACAGGAGACTACAGCCACTACACTGAACCACAGGAGACTACAGCCACTACACTGAACCACAGGAGACTACAGCCACTACACTGAATCACAGAACACTAAGCCACCACATTGAACTGCCAGAGAATACAGCCACTTCCCTGGATTACTCTAGAGAATAGAAGCCCGGCAGTGAAACGGTCATGTGAAGAACCACACAGCAGGCAGATTAGGCATGACCGTGCAGAGAAACGGAAGCAATACATTTCTGTGCCAATTGTGGTGTCTGTTTAATAACAAGAGATAGACACACACACACACACACACACACACACACACACACACACACACACACACACACGTCCAGACATGTGTAAACATTAAAGTCAGGGCAAAGTCTGACACATTCTTGCCAACTGTGACATAAGGACTTCTTAAGTGGACACCCCAAACCCGACACACACACACACACACACACACACACACACGTGCAAACACTCACGGTGAGTCCGCTTAACAGCGGCAGGGGATAAGCTGTGTTTGAGTAATCTGCCTTGTGGAGAAAGGCATCCACAGCAGCCCTGAGGGCACAGTGCTAGAGACCTGCAGAGAAGGACATCTGCATCTGGAATTACAAGAGCCTGCAAATGGACAACTGCCACTACTGCATCTCTGAACTGGGCTCTCTAAACTTTGCCTATAACCTCTCTGCAGAGGATGTCCGGCTTGAGCCAGACCCTAAATCAGCCTTATATGACAACTTATCCGCCCTTAACCCAGCTAACTGAAACAGAGATGGCAGTTACCACTGCACCACCATCAAAGTCATGCTGGCCCATCATGGTCTTGGGTTAAGCAGCTGTTTTAAGTCAGATGTACACTACATGAAACTGAATGAACAATACAGGCATCGTTCTATTCCTGCTGTCAATTGCTTCCAATAAAACTCCTGACCTTGAAATATGCTTGCAACAGAAAATATTTCAGATGGGCCAAATCAAGGTAAAAATCAACCTGAACAACCACACTAACCTGACGAGTCCAGCACTGCGAGCCAGAAAAGCACGCTTTCTTTTAGTGTATAAAATATGTACAAGGCTTCCATTTTTGTTGGATGCACTGTGTTTTTCAAAGCAAGCACATGAGCTCATTCACAGTGCAGTTTGCATTGGTAAGGGCTTAATACTGATTTGTTTAATAAGACTATTGCTAAAGTGTGGCTGATTTGTGACTTATATTCCTGCGTTTTCTTGTTCAAATACAGGTAGTCTGTGACACAAATGCAATAAAAATCTCTGAACATTTGACTTAAGATGACATTCTTCACATATCAAATGAATGCAATCAGAAATCATGTTATAAAATGGCAAAGATTAGAAAAAACGGCAGACATACGCAAGTTTTTTGTGTCTGATGGAGATGGAACATGGAGGTGACAGAAGCAATATTTACAATGTAGGTATCAGCTCAGTGCCTCACTACGACTGAACCATGCCTTTGCAGCAACTACATGCAAATTCTCCACTGCTGCAATGCTGCTTTCTCAGCGCTGAAGAGAAACCCACAAATCAGGAGGAGACAGCCTAAAGCAGCTGTGATTCTGTATCAGTTTTGATGTTGGACTCTAGAATAGCTAGAAGCCACAGAGATTGAATCAGAGGTCAATAAAAGTCGGAAAGCACAGAGTTTACTGGGTGCAGGGTCAATGACCAAAACGTCCTCTTATTATCTCTGTCTAGCCTTTACTATCACTTGTTCTGAAGTTATTAGTCAGGAAATCATTCAGCAACTAGAAAAAAAGAAAATGTGCACAGAATATGCACACATGCAAAGATGACAGACTATACTTATGCACAGGCAACACACTTTCCCCCCTTTTGGTTTCCCACACACGCACAGCTGGTAATATGACCTGCAGTGTGCTGATAACTACTCTCATTTCCTGTTTTTTTCTCTTTTTTTCGAGCGACAGTCAGCTTCTTCCTCTCCCAGACACCACATCCCTGCTGCTCTCAGTCATATGACAGAAAACCGAGGGAAACTAATGATAAAAAGGGAAATAAATATACAGTTCAACATTAAATGTACAGAAACAGACTGAAATCAACCTCGCTTCACCAATAGAGTGAAAGCCATCAGTATTAAAAGCCGCCCACTGTTACTGAAGTGTTTACCAGGGTCTAATGAGCATAGTCATTAAAGACTTTCTGAAAAACTTCACCTGGAGTCTGATATGAATCTGTACTACTGGAAGAAGTGAAAGAGAAAAAGAAGAAAGAGAAACTACAGGGCAGGAAAGGAAAGCCAGAGAAAAGGAGAGAAGCTGTATGAGAAATATGATAGCAATCACACAGCATCTACCACTCTGACTCTTATCTTTCAGACTGTCTTCTCTCCTTTATAAACTTTATAATCTCTGTAAACTGTTCTAACAATCTTTAGAGGAGATTTTAAAGGCCATGATAAACAATTTCTATTTCCTATAATACACTTTCTTTGCTTCGAGGGCAGAAGAAGTTTGGCTTCTAGGGATGCATAGTATCAACAAGTACTGTTTTTATATTGTGCTTATATTTAAATATACCTGACATTATGCATTTTTGACAGGGCAACAAAAAGGTGCATGTGATTGTTGTGAGCATGCACGGTCATTGAAGGATGTACAGAAAAAAATAAAGAATTATTCTTTATAAAGAAATAAAGAATTGACAGATGTTTAGATTTTTGTAACGTAAATCCAGGTAGTCCAAATTTCTGCACGTCAGCATCAACAGATCTCTGCAAAAAATGCTGAATATTAGCACTGACCCACAACTCCTGGTAAGTGTGGGTGCACCAATATTATTTTCAGCATTTTGTGAAATATAATACCTTGATTCATCCAAGCATTCACAGAAACCCATCTGGAGCTTTGACTGATCAAGCTGCTCAAAGAACACAGCATAAAACCTTGTTAGAAAGCTTATTTTCATACTGCCTTCAAGTACTGCAAAGGCAATTATCAAATGATATGTTGTTCAGTTCTATTGGCTAGACCTGCAACAATCACCGCAACACCATGATAGCAGTGTGTCTACCA